>NW_021820727.1:0-18589 GCF_901001135.1 Rhinatrema bivittatum | reverse complement strand
GCCAAACCACCATAGGCCTGTAAGATCCTAGGCAGTGGTGCTTTAGACTCAGGCAGCTGATGGCTTCTGTGAGGGGTCGGGGGAGACTGGGACCAAACCCAGTCAGGTATAAGCATTAGGACCCCCTCTCCAAATAAGTCATGTCACCTACCCTTTCCATGGGCTAACCTGGAGTATGCATTCAGGTACCCAGACAGGGAGGGGAAACTACTGAGGCCCATGTATTGGCACTGGATGAAGAGGTGGGATCTTCAGCCACTGTGGCAAGCGGGCAGGATGTATGGAAAAATAGTACTTTTCCTCTGTACACTGGCTGCCACACATGTGGCAATAGTGACAGCATAGTGGTGGGAGATGGTCTTCGTACCATGGGTCACTTTGGCTAATGCTGGCAGGATCACAAAAGTTCTAGATCTCTTGCACTACAATAGACACAAGTAGGTGACCTTAGCCCATTTCATGAGTCTTGCAACATCGATCTATTGACCAACGCTTCTTTCCTTGAGGGAGTTCTGCAGACCAGACATCTTCACCCAGTTCAGATCCCCATACACGCAGAACTGATTATTAGTTTCGTGCCTTGTGAACCCCCTCTGCCTCCCCACCCAGGCAACTCATACCAGACGGTCAAACGTCATCCTGGCACATTAGTCTTCAACATATAGAGGCGCAAGATTTACTCACTTATGCTGCACTCCATGCACTTCCTTGCTCTCATCTCCCACCCATTCACCATCTGGCAGAGCCTGTTCTGCCATCTGAGGGTCAGAATCCCTGGTGGGGCAATCGTCTATTCCCAGCACATGTTGAGGCCCGCTGGGAACCTGAGCTGCAGAATCATGCATGGCACTCTTAGCATGGTTGAAATTTTAAGCTTTGTTTCATGGACTCCTCACTCTCCTGTCCCTTTTGAGGGTCCATATTTCTTGTGTTTTTCTTTTGTGCCAGACTACACAGCCCTTTTATTTTATGTAAAAATCTGTGTCTGCAGTTCTGGCTACATTTCTCTGCTGACATGTATTATTTTTGGGTACACCAAATCCCGGACCCAACTTCCTTCTCACTCTTGCAAAAAATGTCCATGTATAAGGTCCAGGTGGCAACCACTAGACAAGGACATGGACTGTCCAGTTCCTGCTTCTAGGCATTGGTGCGCTCCTACCTGTGAAACAGGCCATTACATCATGGATGTCTACTGGGTGTTGGGTGGACACCTTTACTTGCCTATGGGCACTAAATAGTGTGCTCTGCTTCACCCCTGCCCTCCCAGATCACATTCTTCACGTAATATTGTTTATCCCCATGCACAATTTTTCTATTTGATTTACAGTCAAGTTACCACTGGCTTTAGGTGAAATTAGTTTAGATTGGTTCTTTTCTTTGGTTCCCCTTAATGAGAAACCAATTTGTATGTAATGATCTGGAGCAACCATAGGTGGCACTGGATCAGAAACCGATCTAAAATAGATCTGGTGTTACCTCCTAGAGAGAGGCTGAGTGCACATCCTGCTCCTGCTGCAGGATTAAAGAAAACCTTATTTCCATCCTTTAGACATAAGCATTAGGATCCCTAATGCTTATGTGTTGAGGTATTGGTCCTCACTTTTAGTTAGAGTCTGTTTTATTTATTTAGAATTTTATTCTATTTGTTTGTTTAGGAAAAGGAAACTCCTCTGCTTTTCCCTGTATGTGACTGCATCCTCTCTTCCCTTCCACCATTCACTTCTCACACAAGGCACACACTTTTATTTTGAATTACCTACATTTGTATTAGTTTTCAGGATGACTTTTATTTTAGACAGAGACAGTTTTTTGCAGGGCTCTTTAGTTTTAGGGTGAGTTTTTTATTTATTTATTTATTTTATTTAGCACTTTTATATACCGGGACTTTCCAATAACAGAGTTACTGATCAATTCGGTTTACATTCTAAACAGAAACAATGACAAGTTAATGTCTTACATGAACAGGTAATTGGAACTTGGATACAGATATATGGGGTTAATAACATAACGTAAATGCTGACGGAGTCCTAATGTAGGCTAAAGAAACAGGTGATAGGTATAAGGCTGGGTCTTTGATTTTAGACTGCCAAGGATTCATAGATGACCTGAGAGTTCTTTGGGGGTAATAGTACTAGAGATGATCTATATAGTTCTCTGGGGGGTTACCAAAGAAGGGATCCTTGGCAGGGAAAGTTCCGCATACTTGATGATTATGGGAAAAGCTTGGTTGAATAACCAAGTCTTAAGTCTTTTTTTAAATATAGTGGGGCATTGCACTAATCTGAAGTCTGACGGGAGAGCGTTCCAGAGTTTGGGACCGCTGTAGAGAAGGCTCTTTTTGCTTAATGCTGACTTCATCGAGGAATCTGAAGTTGTTTCTGTAGGCTTGTCTCACTGGTCTGGTAGAGGTGTGGAGTTTGAGAGGGATTTTTGAGCTCGAGTGGGGCAATGTTATGTAGTGCCTTGTGGATTGATGAGAGCACTTTGAAAAGTATTCTGAATTTGACGGGAAGCGAGTGTAGGCTTATTTAAGATGGGGGAGATGTGTTCTCTTTTGTTAGTCTTGGTTAGGATCCTTGCTGAAAGCATTTGCAACATCTGAAGAGATTTATGGCGTTAGCAGGGAGGCCCAGTAGAAGTGAATTGCAGTAATCTATTTTAGTGAGCATGATTGCTTGTAGAACTAATCGGAAATCTTGAAAATGGAGGAGTGGTCTCAGTCTTTTTAAGACTTGTAATTTGAAGAATCCATTCTTTTACGATGTTCTTGATGAGAGATCTGTGATTCATTTGGTTATCTGGTATAACTCCTAGATTTCTGACTGTGGTGACAATGTTAATTGAGAAAGACAGGTTGGTAATTGGATGTGTGTAGGTTCAGTCTTGGGAGATGAGGAGGTATTCTGTTTTGTTTTGATTAAGGATCAGATGAGGCTTGTGAGCAAGTTGTTGATGGCTTTGTTGCATGAGTTCCAGAAGTCCAGAGTTTTTTGGAGAGATTTGGTAATTGGAATCAGTATCTGAACATCGTCTGCGTATAAGTAGTAGATGAGATTTAGGTTGAGGAGGAGCTGGCAGAGTGGGGAGAAGGTATATATTGAATAAGGTTGGTGAGAGTGAAGATCCTTGTGGGACTCCCAAGTTGCAGGTGACTGGTTGAGATTCCTCCTTGTTGACCTTGACCTTATAATGTCTGTTCTGTAGGAATGATTTGAACCAGTTGAGGGCCACATCTCTAATACCAATGTCTGACAGACGATCTATTAAAGTGTTATGATTTACCGTGTCAAATGCTGCAGTTAGGTCTAGGAGGATGAGAAGACAAGGCTGTCTTTTTCAAGATTCAGTAAGATGGAGTCCGTTAATGAGATTAGGAGGGTTTCTGGCTTCGAGATTTGCGGAAGTTGAACTGCGATGGGGAGAGGATGTTGTTATTGTTTAGGAATTCTGTTAGTTGTTTATTTGCAACTCGTTCCAATATTTTTGCGATGAAGGGTAGATTAGCTATTGGGCGAAATTGGCCAGGTTATCTGGAGACAGATTAGGTTTTTTTAGGAGTGGTTTTATGATTGCCATTTTGAGAGGGTCAGGGACTAACCCTTGAGCGAAGGTGCAATTGATGATTTGTGCAATGGGTTTGGAGATGGTTTTAGCGCAAGTGATGAGGAGATTGGTTGGGATGGTATCCTGAGGATGTGAAGAAGGTTTGAGCTTTTTTATGATGTTTTTGATCTCTAAAGATGAGGTCGGTTCAAATTCCCCAAGGCTTGCCTTTTGTGAAGGAGAGGCAACTAGTGGTGTTACTGTCGTAGTGTTTTTGTTATTCTTGGACTGAGTTAGTAGGTTTGGGATCTTGTTTTTGAAGTGGTTGCAAGTTCTTCTGCTTTGCTTGCCGCTTTCTCATCTGGTATGGATGTCAATGGGGGTTTAGTGAGGGATGAAACCAAAGAAAAAAGTGCTCTGGGGTCGAAGATGAAGTGGTGGATTTTTTGTGAGTAAAAGTCTCTTTTTGTTTAGAGGATGGCTATTCTGTATAGGTGCATCGTAGACTTGAATGCCGTGAGGTTAGCAGATGTTTGGTTTTACGCCAAAGTTGTTCTTTTTTTCTGAGTTCCTGTTTGATGGATTTAGTTTTGGGGGTGTACCAAGGTTTCCTATTGTCTTTGTTTGCTTGAGAGGCTTTGGTGATAGTTGGGCATGTAGTATCGGCCACTTTTTTGGTGATGTTGTTCCAGGAAGATATGGCTGAGTCCGCGTTTGTGAGGTCCAGTTGGTTAAGTTCTCCAGATAGGCTGTTGCTGAGTGTTTCCTGGCTGCACAATTTCTTGAATTGGATTATGTTATTCTGCTTTTTTGGGGGGGTAGGTAGGTTTTATGTTTAGTACGGCGTTGATCAGCTTATGGTCTGACCAGGGAACTGGAAGGCATGTTGGGTGGGGAGGCAAGAGTAAGTTCATGGTTAATGAAAATGAGGTCCAGCATATGACCTGCTTTATGGGTGGGTTCATTAATTATTTTGTTTGAAACCCATGAAGGTTTAGTGTGTCTAGGAAGGTTTCACAACTGGGTGAGCGAGGGGATGCGTCCACGTGGAGATTAAAGTCCCCCAGGAGTATCGCTGGTTTGTCAGTATTGATGTGCTTTACTATATTTTCAATCAACGGTGATGGATCGGCTTCAAGGTATCCTGGGGGTGGCGTATATAAGACCTATTTGTAGGTGGGAGTATTTGAATACGGTGAATTCTAGAGAATGAGAGGATATTGTAGTTTGTAGTGACATTCCTAGTGTATTTTTTGCTGCAAGAAGGAGACCACCTCCTCGTTTTTTGAGTCTAGGGATAGAGAATATGTTGTACGAGTGGGGTAGGGAGTTGGTGTGATTGAGGCAATGTCTTCTGGTTTTTAACCAGGTTTCAGTGATTGCAATAGGTCCTGTGTTTGTTTCCAGAAGATAGTCATGAAGAAGGTGAGTTTTCTTTGTCAGAGACTGTGCATTCAGCAGCGATAAGGTGAAAAGAGAGAGGCCCAGTAGTTGGTTTAAGGGTGAGATGATGATAGGGATGAATCTTTTGTGTACAGAGTGTGGTGTAGCTTGTTTTTTTGCTGGGGGTCTCTTGAAATTATGGATGATAGGGATGGCTGATACTGCCATGCTTAGTTTCGTGAGTAGATTGTAGCCGGGGTTAATTTGGTGGCGAGTTGTTGTAAGTGGTGGTGGGTTGGTATTGCACCTGGATTGTCGACTCTGATGAGGAGGTCAGGGTAATAATCTTTATTGGAGGAAAAGGACTTTGTTGGAGAACTGGTTTGCGATTAAGAGTTGCCTTGGTACTTACTGCAGTTGTCCGGCTGTTGTCTGCAGTGCGTAGGGCTGTTGTGTGTATGGGACGGTGTTAGCCCGGAGTGTTCTGCGGTGGCCTCCACGAAGGGGCGCACAAAGGGGCCAGCCCCTTTGGCGCGCTCCTTCGACGCGCGGCGTCTGGGTGGTCTATTAATTTTAAAGGGCCGCTGGGCACTCAGCCGATTGGCTGCCTTGCAGCCGTCTGTTGAGTGGCTAGCTGGCTTTCGGGGGCGGGCTTTTCGCCGCGTGGTTCGCAGGGGAAGTGAGCGGAGCCTGTCTTGCCTCGCGATCGGCGTCGGTCCTGCCCGGGTGCTAGGTTAATTAAAACAGGCCTTACCCCGATGGGACGCCGGCGCCGATTGCGCAGGCCTGATCGCCCGTCTGTGCCGTCTCCAGCTGCTGCTTCCCGAGGTGAGTCGCCGGAGAAAGGGATTTTCCGTGGGCTGGTCTTTAATTTTAAAGGGCCGCTGGGCCTCAGCCGATTGGCTGCCTTGCAGTCGTCTGTTGAGTGGCTAGCTGGCTTTCGGGGGGCGGGCTTTTCGCCGCGTGGTTTGCAGGGGAAGTGAGCGGAGCCTGCGAACAATTATGCAGGGTTAATCCTAGGGCCCATTTTGTTTCTTATTTGATTGCTTTACATTTTTCATTTGTTTGTGCTCTGCCTTTCAAACCCCCATAGGAGCTAAAGGCCAGGGCTCTTTCTCTCTTGTTGTGTTTGATTTAGTTATTTCAACTCTTCCTCCATAATTGCCTTTTTTTATTTTAGTTTAGTTTTATAATTTGCCTGGATGCTTGGGTTCTGGGAGCTCCTGGAGGGGGAAGTAACTCAGCCGCTCAGTCAGGTTGGAAGCTCTGCAGCCCGGCTGAGCTCTGATCAAGCACCTGCTGCAGCCCTTCCAGGAGCAACCAAGGAGCCCCAGCACTTTCAGTGAGTTTGAGTTTGAGTTTCTTTTTAGTACTCACTCCCTGTGCACTTCCCCTGTATATTTCTGAGCATAGGTTACTTAGTTATATTTTTCACAAACATTTTATTTATGCCTACATCTTTTTAATTTTTAGTTAAATAAAATAAAGAATAAAAAATAAAAAATAAATCACCCTTCAGAGGAACCCTTCACCTTCCCTTTCATTTTATAAGAGGCTGCTTCCTCCACAGTCCCCACTGCCAATATCTCCAAAGAAAGAACAGCTTGGGCAAAGCTGGGGGAAACATAAGACAGGTGCCAGCTGGAAAGCTTTGCCAAAATCCAACATCTATCAACGTCTGGCTGGCACCCCAAAAGCTGCAGCAATGAGACCCACTGCAGCCAACCCCCCAGCAACTCTTCTGTACCCCCCCCCCCCCCCCAATCTCTGCAGACTCCACAAGAGCAGCAGCACACAACTCCAATCCTGGCACTGCTGGGCACAGTATAAGACCTCCCCCAGCTCCATCATCCGCTGGCATAGAGAACCCACTTTTGAGGAATTCTTCAGTGGCAGCACCACAGGGCCAGCAACTGCAAATACTGTTCCTGCCTTAGCTCTATCCACCTCTGAGGCAGTCACTCTGACTGGCAAGACCCTTCTTCCACCTTCTACCAGTCAGAGAGATAAACAGTACCCCTGCTGCTATAGAAAATACTGAACACATCAAGAGGCAGCAGGGCACAGGATAAACAGTATCCAGAGCCCCTGTTCCTCCCCTCACATTGTATCCATCTCTGCTGCAGTCAGACCACCATAAATTAGATCTTATACAACAGTGGCATCAGAGGCAGCAGCTGATGGCTCTGCCTGGGGGAATGGAGGGCGAGCACAGCAGCCAGGATCAGGCAGTAGGGCCCCTCCTCCATTAAGTTAAGTCACACACTTCTTCTATGGGCTAAACTGCAGGCATGGGGCGGCTGATTTTAAATGTTACGCGCACGGGGTACATTTGTGCGTGCTACCCAGCGTGCACAAATATACACCCGGTTTTATAACATGCGCACGCTGCTGCGGGTATGTTATAAAATCGGGGGTTGGTGCATGCTATGGGGTGCACACTTGTGCATCTTGCGTGCACCGAGCCCAAGGGGAGCCCCACAATCAGAGTGGCCTCGGAGGGAACTTTTCTACCGCTCCCCCCCCCCCCACCTTCCCCTCCCTTCTCCTATCTAACCCACCCCCCAGCCCTAACTAGATTCCCCCCTACCTTTATTGCAGAAGTTACGCCTGCCAGCCAGCTGCCGGCACACCATCCCCCGGCACAGGCCACTGTGCCGGAGGACTCGGGACCGCCCCGAACAACTGCCACGCTCCCTTCCCCACCCCCAGACTGCCACCCTGCCCCTGGCCCCCCCACCCCCAGACCGCCCATTTTTTAAAGCTCCGGGACGTACGCGAGTCCCGGGTCTTGCACATGCCGCCGATCCTATGCAAAATAGGCTCGGCGAGCGCAGGGGTAGGTTTTAGGGGTTACGCGTGTAACCCTTTGAAAATCTACCCCGAGGTCAGGTGTCCAGCAATGAGAGAAGCAGCCATCAAGCAACACATAATAGCATTGGCTGATATGGTGCATCTCACAGCCATTGTGGCAGCTGGCAGGCTGTAAAGAAAAATAGTACTTTTCATCCATATGTTAACCATCAGACATTGTGAATGGCAATAGTGGTGGGACATGGGTCTTTATACCAGTTGAGTCTCTGAAGGTCCCTGGAACCAGGGTGATACTCTCAAATGTGCCACGCTATATACCTGAGCCAGTATTAATGGGGTACCTGTGCACCACGGGGAGGTCCGCTCTCCCATCATATTGATATCCTGGGGTGCAAGAGCAGTGTAATCAGGTACCCCTAAATTGACTCCTCATTACTCCTGATGAGGCCATAACTGGATCAGTAGTCATGGCTCATGACACACATCTAGGATTTGCACTAGAACACTTTGCAGCCAACTGGAAGCAAAGATATAATTACATAAAGACATGTCACAATTTTATACATATTTTCACCATTTTTTTGGTGCAATTATCTTTACTGTGTAGTTTTTAAATTGTTTTCTTTCTAATATCATTTGAAAGAGCATCTTTGTTTTGCTACAAATGTCATCCTATTTCATCTTGGACCCAGCTTTGCTTTGATCAGAATTACATTTCCAAGAACAAGCATGTGTGAAAAAAAAAAAAGAGACAGCTTTGGCACCCAACTATGAAACATGCAAATGAGCTAGCGATGTGAAATTTTACAATGTAGCTCAGTTTATTGTGCTTACCACACTTTTAGCTTTTGACACATATTTAGATTGTAAGCCCTCTGGGGATAGAGAAATACCTACAGTACCTGAATGTAAACCGGTGTGATATCTCAATTGAGATGAATGTCGGTATATATAAATAATAAATACATAAATAAATAAATATTTATTTAGACATTTTTTAAATTAGTCATCAAAATCAATGAAAAACTTTGCATGCTGATTAGTTACCTTGCATTGGTAGGAGTAATGGATGGCTGGGACCATCTTTAAAAATGGCGCGGGCCATCCAGTGCTCCTACCATGTGACAGGGGTCGGCCAATGGCATGGATACCCTGTCACATGGTAAGGGCAAAGGGCCATTGGCGCCATTTTATTAGTGGCAGCCGACGGCCCGAGAGAAGGAGATTGCTCCCAGAACCCCCAGTAGACCACCAGGTACTGTTAAAAAGTTTTTTTGGGGAGTCGGGAGGGTGGGGGAAGCTAAGGGATCTGTTTTAAAGAGTCGGGGTGGGTTTTTTGTTTATTGGCTGATGAATGTCGGTATATAAAAACTTCAAATAAATAAATAAATAAGGAAAACATTTATAAGGTTCTGTTATCATTTTGGGGGAGGGTGGGCAAAATGGCACACAAAAACAACCCCTAAACCCAACCCGACCCTTTAAAACACATCCTTTAGCATTCCCCACCCTCTCGACCCACCAAAAAACTTTTTCTAGTAGGATGGTAGGAGCTATGGACGGCCAGCACTATCTTTAAAAGGGTCGGGGTGGGTTTTTTTGTATATCGGATCGGGCGCAGCCGATAAAAAAAAACGATCGGACCGCACGAAAAAACATTTCACGATGTGAATCGGAACCAGAATCGGAACCGATTCTAGTTCCGATTCACATCTCTACATTTTACTAGGGATGTGTAGCAGGGAAGGATTCGTCCCATTCGGGATTCGGATTTGTAGGGGCCCAAATTCATTGCATCCATTCTCGGGGGGCCCCCAATCCATTCATATGTTAAAAATACAAACCGATCCCCCCCAAAAAAACCCATCCCAACCCTTTAAAGTTATTTATATACAACCTCCACCCTCCTGACCCCCCCAAGACTTGCCAAAAGTCCCTGGTGGTCCAGCGGTGGTCTTGGGGGTCAGGAGTCCCCCCAAGACTTGCCAAAAGTCCCTGGTGGTCCAGCGGGGGTCCTGGAGCGATCTCCTGCACTCAGGTCATCGGCTGCCTGTATTCAAAATGGTGCCATTAGCCTTTGCCCTTACTATGTTACAGGGGCTATTGGCACCATTTTGAATACCAGCAGCCGTAAGCCCGAGTGCAGGAGATCATTCCAGGAACCCCATTGGACTACCAGGTACTTTTAGCAAGTCTTGGGTGGGTCAGGAGGGTGGGGGGACTATTCGTTGGTGATCTGTTGTATTTGTGTAATTTATTCTGAGTAGTTTAGTCATCCTAGATGATCAGCTACATGGTCATGGTGACAGGGGAAGGGGAGGGGGGGTTGACATTAGGGTTGGGGGGGCTGGGAGATAAGAAGGGGGTTGGATGGGGAATAAGTACAAAATCTTAACCGATGTAATTAATAGGGATGTGAATCGTGTCCTCGATCGTCTTAACGATCGATTTCGGCTGGGAGGGGGAGGGAATCGTATTGTTGCCGTTTGGGGGGGTAAAATATCGTGAAAAATCGTGAAAAATCGTGAAAAATCAAAAAAAACGTAAAATCGCAAAACCGGCACATTACAACCCCCTAAAACCCACCCCCGACCCTTTAAATTAAATCCCCCACCCTCCCGAACCCCCCCCCAAATGACTTAAATAACCTGCGGGTCCAGCGGCGGTCCGGAACGGCAGCGGTCCGGAACGGGCTCCTGCTACTGAATCTTGTTGTCTTCAGCCGGCGCCATTTTCCAAAATGGCGCCGAAAAATGGCGGCGGCCATAGACGAACACGATTGGACGGCAGGAGGTCCTTCCGGACCCCCGCTGGACTTTTGGCAAGTCTTGTGGGGGTCAGGAGGCCCCCCCCAAGCTGGCCAAAAGTTCCTGGAGGTCCAGCGGGGGTCAGGGAGCGATTTCCCGCCGCGAATCGTTTCCGTACGGAAAATGGCGCCGGCAGGAGATCGACTGCAGGAGGTCGTTCAGCGGCGGGAAATCGCTCCCTGACCCCCGCTGGACCTCCAGGAACTTTTGGCCAGCTTGGGGGGGGCCTCCTGACCCCCACAAGACTTGCCAAAAGTCCAGCGGGGGTCCGGAAGGACCTCCTGCCGTCCAATCGTGTTCGTCTATGGCCGCCGCCATTTTTCGGCGCCATTTTGGAAAATGGCGCCGGCTGAAGACAACAAGATTCAGTAGCAGGAGCCCGTTCCGGACCGCTGCCGTTCCGGACCGCCGCTGGACCCGCAGGTTATTTAAGTCATTGGGGGGGGGTTCGGGAGGGTGGGGGATTTAATTTAAAGGGTCGGGGTGGGTTTTAGGGGGTTTTAGTGTGCCGGCTCACGATTCTAACGATTTATAACGATAAATCGTTAGAATCTCTATTGTATTGTGTTCCATAACGGTTTAAGACGATATTAAAATTATCGGACGATAATTTTAATCGTCCTAAAACGATTCACATCCCTAGTAATTAATGTTCTTATACCGGAAAGGATGTACTGCACAAAAATTGGTCGGTAAAACGATGCTATATGGTCTTGCTACGTGTCACCCTATGGATTCTTTTTCAGTGTTCCATGTTTTATTTTCCTACCATGTTTCTGAACCCACTGTAGAACCTTATGACATTCTTTTTGTATGCTCTGTTTACAAGGTTACTTGGTTAATAAAGATATTTTCACAAAATAAAACCATTTATTGAAGCAGTTGTAATCAATTAATAAATGGGACATTTCCTGAGAGTTATGTCCATACTAGAAATCTAGACAATCACATACAAAGTTCATCAGCAAGCAGGGGCTTCCTTTGATTCTAAACCCCTATCAGGTTTCCACATGTAATCTCTCAATAAAATCAGGAATATGGTAATGAGCTGCTTTGCACGAAAAAATAACAGAACAAATTAAATGAATATATTAAATAGTAAAATATAAAACAAAAATAATAAAGGTATGGCTAAAACACACACAAATGCATCATAATATAATCAGACCTAACAAATTAAGAAGATATCACCAATTTGTGAAGGATCCAGGCCAATTTCCCTAGTCTGTGAACACTAGAGCAGCACATTCCCTGCTGTGCTTGTAGAGAAGATGAGGAGGGTGAACGACTTATGTTCAAACCAGTGGAACAAAATGGCTTTGCAGATGGCACCTCTTTTTAAAACTCCTGCTGCACCAGCCTTTGTTACACAGGATACCCCCCTGGACCTACAGGCCCTGTGAGAGATTTTTTCACATGGTATCAAATTACTACAGTTTTAAGGGCCATGCCAAATCTAGAAATAGCAATGGAGGGAGGGTTGATTGTTTCAACAGATAAACCAGACATCATTCAAAAAGTGAATTTCCCTAAAATAATAACTTAACTCTACATTGTCAACATGGTGGAGACAATCTATGCCTCCTAGAATTCCTACTTTTGAGGGATCAACATTGATGCCTAATGAATTTAATCAAATCTGTTTAACTGATTTACAGTAGAAAATTAAATTTGGACCCTGGCTAGAACCAATCAACCCCTTAGTTGAAAATAGAAGGGTTTCAGATAGCAAGGATTAATATATATTTTTAGTCTTTGTTTACTGCTTTCTATCTCTGACTTTTCTGAGGGCAATTTTTACTTCTTGATTTCTGAAGCTATAGATAATGGGGTTCAGCATTGGAATCAAAGCAGTATATAGCAAGGAAAAGAGTTTGTCTAAATCTGGTGAATACATTGAACTTGGCCTCATGTAGATAGACATAAGAGTCCCATAGAATAGAATAACGACTGTGAGGTGGGCGGAGCAGGTGGAAAAGGCCTTTTGTCTCCCTTTTGAAGATCGTATTTTCAGGATGGCCTTGATGATAAATATGTACGATGACAGAGTTAGTATAAAGGGAAAGAAGGCAAAAAATACACCTTCATTTAGAATTAAGGTTTCTAGGATATGGGTATCACTACAAGAGAGTTTTATTATTGCATTGGGATCACAGAAGAAATGGTTAATCTTTTTGATGCCACAATAGGAGAACTGGGATATGAAAACTTCTATAGGAATTAGTTCCAGAAAGCCAGTTATCCATGAAGCAGCCATCAATAAGATACAGACGCTTTTATTCATTATGAGTGGGTATCGCAAAGGATTGATTATTGCCACAAATCGATCATAAGCCATGGCTGTGAGAAGGTAGAATTCTATAGCTACGAAACTTATGAAACAGTAAAGCTGTGTCATGCATAGAGAGAAGGAAATACATGTTTTCTCTTTTAAGAGAGTTTCCAGCAGTGTAGAGAGTGTGACTGAGGTGTTACAGATATCCAAGAAGGACAAGTTACTGAGGAAGAAGTACATGGGTTTATGGAGATGATGGTCAGAGCACATCAGAGTTAAAAACCCAAGGTTTCCCAGCACAGAGATAAGGAAGACCAGTAAAACCATAACAGAAATGAGGAGTTGCTGGTGAGAATGCCTGGAGAAACCCAGAAGAATGAATCCTGTGTCCACTGTTTTATTCTCCTCACCCATTGATTCAGTGTTCATAATCTGTTGGGAAATAAAGATAATGATATAAATACAAATGTAACAAAAATATTTTTTCCAATACTCAGGTTCACTTTTTTGCTACCAGTGTTGTAAGCAATTCTTTCATTCAAGACTTAAAGTCACTGACATCAACACTCAAATTCATATACATGTGTTTCCCTACTATATGGGGTTATGACCCACACATAAAGCAGGACACACCTTGGACCTTATCTTTATCAACTCTAACTTCTCCATCACCAAGGATCCGGTTTGTACCCCCATCCCCTGGTCAGACCACTATCTGATAACAACCACCTTCACCTCAAATAAACAGACACCTACCACCCAACACCTCTCCTCCATTCACTTCAGGAAATCATGTGCTTCCGACACACTCAACGAACAGCTCACTAACGATCTCAAAAATATAGATCTATCCAATCCCAACACAGCGGTGCTCTCCTGGCACAATATCACAGAAGCTGTAGCAAATAAACACTGCCCATCTATCTCGAAAAGAATTAATCCTTTAAAAAAAGGAAATCAACCTTGGTTCTCCAATGAACTCAAACAGATAAAACAAGAACTACGTCACAAGGAAAACAAATGGCGTAAAGCCCCTTCCTCCTCCACGCTTTCTTCTTACAAAGGAACCTTACATCATTACAGGTCATTAATTTTAAAATCAAAAAAAGTTTTTTACGCCTATAAAATCCATGATCTCCAATATGACGCGAAGGCTCTCTTCTCATATGTGTCTCAAATCACAAAGTCACTACCACCACCGATCCCAGACGAACAAGCTCAATCCAAGGCAAACGAGCTAGCCATTTTCTTTCAGCAGAAGATATCAAACACGCTCTCACTCCTCCCACCCAATAACAACACCCTCGCTTCATTTACCAATACCCATATGCTTAAGGGAGCCAAATTAGACAACTTCGAATTAACTTCATCTAAAGAGATTGAATCCATTCTCAAGAAGCAGAAACCATCCAGCCACCCCTCAGACAACCTACCAACCAAGTTACTCCTACTCATACCAAACACAATTTCTAGACCTCTGGCCAACATCATAAACTGCTGCTTAACCCAAGGTTTGTACCCAAACATCCTAAAAAACACCTCTCTCAAACCCCTCCTTAAGAAACACAACTTAGACCCTAGTGAACTAGCTAATTTTCGCCCTATATCGAATCTTCCATTCTTAGCCAAAATCACAGAAAAGGTGGTTAACACCCAGCTCTCAGAGTATTTAGAAGATTACAATATACTATATCCTTCACAGTATGGTTTCCGCAAATCACGCAGTACAGAAAACCCTGCTCATCTCCCTAACTGACCATATTATTATGGGACTTGACAAAGGACACTCTTTTCTGCTAATCCTCTTAGACATATCAGCGGCGTTCGATACTGTCAACCACGCCATTCTCCTGAATCGTCTATTAGACATAGGCATCTCAGGACAAGTCTACAACTGGTTCAAGTCTTTCCTTAGTGATAGAAGCTTCAAGGTCAGAATAAATAATAAAGAATCACCACCAACAAATTCATCACTAGGAGTACCTCAAGGATCCTCCCTGTCCCCCACACTTTTCAATATCTACCTCCTCCCCTTGTGCCAATTGTTAACAAGTCTCAACCTTATTCACTACATTTACGCAGATGATGTGCAGATCCTGATCCCCATAACGGAATCCATTACCAAATCACTCTCGATCTGGAACAACTGTCTACAATCTATCACTAGTCTCCTCAACAGTTTAAATTTGGTCCTCAATGCTAACAAGACTGAACTCCTTCTCATTTCCGCCAACCAAGACAACTTCCAATCACAGACCCATCATAACCACGCCCTCACTCATACTCAGGTTAGAGACCTGGGGGTAATACTCGATAACCGTCTTAACCTAAAGAGTATGATTAACACTATCACCAAAGACTGCTTCTTCAGACTACAGGTATTAAAAAGACTCAAACCTCTCTTATATTTCCACGACTTTAGGACAGTTCTTCAATCCTTGATATTTGCCAAAATAGACTACTGCAGCGCTCTCCTCACAGGTCTACCCAGCTCAACCATTAAGCCACTTCAGATGATACAAAATGCTGCTGCCAGAATCCTAACAAGCACCAACCGGAGTGATCATATTACACCCATCCTCCGAAATCTACACTGGTTACCAATCAACCACAGAGTCCTTCACAAATCTTTATCATTAATACATAAATCCATCTACAATCTCCTTTATCTCGACCTTGAAATTCCATTAAAACTCCATACTTCTAATAGGCCAATGAGAGAAATATCCAAAGGAACACTACAAGCCCCTCCAACCAAAGCCACGCGACTCATTGCATCCAGGGACCGAGCATTTTCAACAGCAGCCCCAGCTATCTGGAACAACCTCCCTGCTGAACTCAGGTTGGAACCTTGCCTGCTAACTTTAAAAAAAAAACTCAAAACGTGGTTGTTCCGCCTAGCCTTCCCAGAACCCTGGGATACACATTAGACTTTATCTACTCACGAACGATTATACGAACAATTATACATCCCCTCATCTGATTCCTGGACAGCATGGATACCAACTCTAACATGTGGACTAATTCTATTCTGAACTATCTCTAGTCCGGAATTTGTTATTTCTCTTTTCTTTAACTTAACTTTATCTCTTTTCTTCCAGCTACCTAAGCTTCCAAGTTCACGGTCCTCGTTTAATGTAACTTTGTCTCTTCCTTTACCTAATTATTTTTATCCCTGTTCGATGTAAACCGTCCTGATATGGTATTTAACCCTGAAGGTCGGTATAGAAAAATGTTAAATAAATAAATAAATGATCTCACCTAGTAATTTTTACGTGCCACAAAAAAATCATTTTTAGTTTGTTCATTTATTTTTGTGTCTTTCTTTAGTTTTTCATTTGATAAAGAGTTTTTGCAATTTTTTTTATGTTTATTTGTTTTTGAAAATGGTGCACATTGTTCATAATTATGTGCACTATTTACAATATCCCAATACATAAGAATTGTAGAAAAGAACATAAGAACTTAAGAAATTGCCATGCTGGGTCAGACCAAGGATTCATCAAGCCAAGCATCCTGTTTCCAACAGAGGCCAAAACCAGGCCACAAGAACCTGGCAATTACTCAAACACCATGAAGATCCCATGCTACTGATGCAATTAATAGCAGTGCTATGCCATAAGTAAACTTGATTAATAGCAATTAATGGGCTTCTCCTCCAAGAACTTGTCCAAACCTTTTTTGAACCCAGCAACAAATTCCAGAGCTTAATTGTGCATTGAGTGAAAAAGAATTTTCTCCGATTAGTCTTAAATGTGCTATTGCTAACTTCATGGAATGTCCCCTATTCCTTCTATTATCCGAAAGTGAAAATAACAGATTCACATCTACTCATTCAAGACCTCTCATGATCTTAAGACCTCTATCATATCCTCCCTCAGCCATCTCTTTTCCAAGCTGAACAGCCCTAACCTCTTCATAAGAACATGCCATACTGGGTCAAACCAAGGGTCCATCAACCCAGCATCCTGTTTCCAACAGTGGTCAATCCAGGCCTTAACAACCTGGAAAGTACCCAAAAACAAAGTCTATTCTATGCTAGGGATGTGCAGCCAGAACGTATTCGTTGCATTTGGGATACATATGTGTCGGGAGGCATATTTGTTGCATTCGTACAATGGCGCTCCGATACGTTGATACGTGCTTTCATTTCCCGGTTCCCATTAAAGTCAATGGGGGAAGTATTTGCAGCCTATTTTTGGCTGCAGAATTGAGGTTTTATTAACAATTTTGATGAAACTTCTAGGGAGCAATCATCAGAACAACTAAACAGCTCCAAGGTACTTAGACTGTGGCAAAGTGGCACCAAAGTGGCATGAATAGCCTAAGGTACTTTAAAGGGGCAAAGGGGTACCAGGAGTGGCAATAAGAGTGCTTTAATAGAGGCACAAAGCAGCAGCGAGAGTGTCAAAAATACATCACAGCTTCAAAAGAGAGCACCAATAAGAGATGCATGAACCCTCGAAGGCAGCATGACAGGCAAGCGGCAAGACAAGTGGCATCGAATAACTACAGCACAATGAAGGAGGAACAAAGCAAGCAGAAAGACTAGATCTAGGTGTCATAGTGGATAACACATTGAAATCGTCGGTTCAGTGAGCTGCGGCAGTCAAAAAAGCAAACAGAATGTTGGGAATTATTAGAAAAGGAATGATGAATAAAACGGAAAATGTCATAATGCCTCTGTATCGCTCCATGGTGAGACCACACCTTGAATACTGTGTACAATTCTGGTCGCCGCATCTCAAAAAAGATATAATTGCGATGGAGAAGGTACAGAGAAGGGCTACCAAAATGATAAGGGGAATGGAACAACACCCCTATGAGGAAAGACTAAAGAGGTTAGGACTTTTCAGCTTGGAGAAGAGACGACTGAGGGGGGATATGATAGAGGTGTTTAAAATCATGAGAGGTCTAGAACGGGTAGATGTGAATCGGTTATTTACTCTTTCGGATAGTAGAAGGACTAGGGGACACTCCATGAAGTTAGCATGGGGCACATTTAAAACTAATCGGAGAAAGTTCTTTTTTACTCAACGCACAATTAAACTCTGGAATTTATTGCCAGAGAATGTGGTTCGTGCAGTTAGTATAGCTGTGTTTAAAAAAGGATTGGATAAGTTCTTGGAGAAGTCCATTACCTGCTATTAAGTTCACTTAGAGAATAGCCACTGCCATTAGCAATGGTTACATGGAATAGACTTAGTTTTTGGGTACTTGCCAGGTTCTTATGGCCTGGATTGGCCACTGTTGGAAACAGGATGCTGGGCTTGATGGACCCTTGGTCTGACCCAGTATGGCATTTTCTTATGTTCTTATGTTCACCAACACACTGAGCAACCATGATAGTGGCCAGAACACCACAAGGAGTTGAGTGAATCATCTGGTGTATGGTAGCAAGGCACAGAGGCAGAGGATAGATACAGGCTGGCTACACCCGGGGAGAGTTCCCTTTCCTTTGTGCAAGAAAAGGGCTCACTAGAACAGGATCGCCCCTAGAGTGAGGTGTTTCTGTTGGCGTCTAATGAGCTCTCGCTGGTCTTTTAAAATCAGGTAGAGTTAGCAGATATACAAAAGAGAATTTTCAAGGCCGAGATGGAGTAGATTACCATGTAAACAGCAGGTAAACATGGGTCAGAGGGAAGATACAGGCTGGATACACCTGGGGAGAGTTCCCTTTCCTTTGAGCCGGGAAGGGCTCCCCGAAATGGGTTGGCCCCTAGAGTGGAGCACGAGCTTTCAAAGCGTGGCGACATGGAGCAGG
>NW_021820726.1:0-248640 GCF_901001135.1 Rhinatrema bivittatum | reverse complement strand
CTCCAATTCAGATTTCAATTAAAGTCAATAAATAATAAGACAGGAGATAGATTAATAAACTTGTGACTCCACTTCTTTAGCAAACATTTCTACTTTTGTCAGGAAGCACTTTTATTCCCACTGGATTTCCTTCTTCTTCCCAATTACTCCAATTGCTTCAGAATTGTAGGGATTGAAGTTAGTTCAATCCCTCTTTAAATTTCCCAGTTTATTTTCCCAGCTCTTCCCACTGAAGGTGGGCCAGAATACAGTCCCAATGGTTTATCAGAACTTAGTCCTGGTTTCCATACACTTCCTAGGTTCTTCTTAAATCCTTTAATTCCTTAGGCAGCACCTGAAGGACAATTCCCTTGCCCTTTGTATTTCTCCTGAGTAGCAGCAACGAAGTTCTCCTTGCTTTTAGATTGCATCATGAGCATAAACTCTAGAGTTTACTTTGGGACAAGCATAATCAGAATTTTCATGTGATATCCTGCAGTGTTATCACTGGTGGACAGCTAAGGGTGCAGAAAGCTCAGGCAAATTATAATCACTGGTCACTTTCCAATGGTCAAGCAGATCTGGAGTCCGAGATGCCACATATAATTTGTCACACTCTGCTGTTCTACTTCTGATGTTAGTATTGTAGGTCACAGAAGACTAGTCCCCATTCTTTTCATTATGTTAATGTAGGTTATTTTTCACAGATGATTTCAGGAAAAAGAAATATAGCACCCTCATATAAGGAGCATAACAAGTAAAGTAATTAAAATAGTTCTTATCTTACTTAAATTAGACCTATTCAATTCTAATTCAAAGGCTCAGGCATTAAAACAATCAAGTCACTCAAAATCTTTCTGTGTATGCCAAAGGAATGTTCAGTTTCAAAGACCCGTATGCTCAGTTGTTTGTATACTTTCCCAGGTGTAAATTAATACCTCACCCTCACATGACTGTTGGAATTTTAAACCTGAATAATCCTAAACTACTACAGAGTTAATTAATTGTAAACAATACCACATTCTTAATGATTCATGAAAGAAAAAAAATAGTATGGATCAACTGTAGAGATTAGTACTTTTGTATTGACACAAAACGACTTGGTTCTTACAAATCTCTTCTATTAATAATATCTGAACATGGTAAGAAAATAGACTTTCGTGGCCAGTTAAATCCTTAATAATGAAAACAATTTTTAGCTTGCATGAACTGAGATCCTTAAAGATGACCATTAATCTGTAAAATTTATTTTTTGCTTTGATATAGATTGTTAAAACATATATCTTGGGTACAAAATTAATGTATTTAGATTACATATTTAATTTTCCATTTATATTTTATAGTTGTTGTCTATGTGATGCATGATTGCTGGTTTTGAAGTGAACTATGGTCCTGTTGCTAGAATATAGAGGGAGCATGGTTAGGCTCAATTGGGGATAGCTATTGACAGCCACATGTGAGATTTACAGTGCCTCATCTTTGGACTCCACATGTCATAAATAGGAAAGAGAAAGCCTGAAGTATAATTCTCCTTGATTGAAAGCTCAGCTATTGAGAAAGGAAGAGTGAGAGCAAAAAACAACCCCAACAGTTAGCTTCATCTTATACACTTAAAATTTTTTTCTTTTTATGTTGCTGTGTGTTTGTAATAGGATTTACATCCTGTTCTAGTTCGGAATCCCTGGAAAAGGTAAAGACCTCAAGAGGCAGTGAACGGCATTTGCTCCCATCCCCCAAAGGTTACAGGAAATGCCAGGCCAAGAAGCAGGCGGAAAGAGCGAAGAGGACTTGGGAGTGGAGTATTTATTGGAGAGTTCAGGCCAAAACTCCTCCCAAGCCCCTGGATGTGAGCTGAGAAGCAGGAGACATGGGGTTAGCGGTAGCTGAGTTAGGAGTGATATGGGAGTCCAGTCAAGATTTCACAGGAAAGCTCAAGCTGTGAGACCAAAAGAACAGCGATTGAGTTTACTGTGGATAACAGAGGGGACCGCCTGAAGTAGGCAAAAGACTGTTTTGTTTGCTCTACTGAACCAGAGTGATCTGAACTCTCAAAGTGTGATAAGGGCCTAGCTTGAGTGCCAGCGTCTGCAATGAAGAAAACAGGCTAGAACAGTTATATTTTGTATTCTGTTTCTAATGAAACTGAGCTGAACATTTGAGGGCATGGCGCCATTCCACTGAGAATGCGAGAGCCTGCGCGAAGGAAAGCAGCAAGCTAGGGACTGCTTTCTCTACCTTGTGGAACTGGACTGAGAGCATGAAGTAGCCTCAGCATATGTGGAAAAGAAGCCAGTAGGGAGGTCAGCTGGCCAGCACTGTGAGTATTTCCCCTTCCTTTTGCTGCCCTCTAGAATTGAGTATTTTTGGCAAGTAGTATTTCCCAGCAAGAATAGTAATTAAAGGATTTTGTTTCCTTTTCCTTCCCTCTCTCCTTTTCCCTAGCTGTGAGTGTATGCTCTAGGAAGGTAGTGCAACTTGCTGAGAAATAATGAGTGAGAGTTTAATTGTGATATACTGCTCTCAGGAATCTGTCTACAGCTAACCAGGAGTCCCTACTGTGGATGCAGGGTCTTAGCCTTCTGTGACCTTCTGTGATAGCTCTTGGGGATGATGAATCCTCTAAGAAACCATAAGGGAATGACCTCATTGTAAAGCTGGGATTTAACTTATACCTGAGAAGCACAGAACTGGAAAAAGCAAGTGAATTCTATAGGATTCAAGCTTCTGTCCCAGCCCAGGAAAACTATTGTTTTACATTGACGTCAGAATACTAATAAGGAGCCCCAGAATCAACATCTATAGAGAGCAATCTTCAAAATCATTTAGACAAGTAAACTGGCCTGAGTAAGAGCATGTGTGGGCTCCCATAATACACATACGGGCCGATTCAGTATGGTGTGCTCGGCCCGAGCACACCTTTAGCTCCGGTTTGGCCACGCGTTTTTCGACGCGCTATTACCCCTTACTGTATAAGGGGTAAAATAGCACGTCAAAACGTGCGGCCACCCACCCTGAAACTATAGCGCCCGCAACATGCAAAAGCATGTTGATGAGCCTATTAGTTATTCCCGCGCGATACAGAAAGTAATGTGCAGCGAAGCCGCACATTTTACTTTCAGAAATTAATGCCTGCCCAAAGGCAGAAGTTAATTTCGGCCAGCACAGGGAAAGTGTACAGAAAAGCAGAAAAAACTGCTTTTCTGTACACCCTCCGACTTAATATCATAGCGATATTAAGTCGGAGGCTCCAAAAATAAAAAAAAAATTAAAAATCTGCCCGCGGGTGGAAGACAGATGCTCAATTTTTGCCGGCGTCCGTTTTTCCGAACCCGTGGCTGTCAGTGGGTTTGAGAACTGACGCCGGTAAACAGTGAGCATTGGCTATCAAACCTGCTGACAGCCGCCGCTTCTGTCAAAAAGGAGGCGCTAGAGACGCGCTAGTGTCCCTAGTGCCTCCTTTTACTGCTGGCCCTAATTTGCATATTTTTATTTACTGAATTGCGCGCCCAGGAGAGTGGCCTGGGTGCGTGACGGGAGAGTGGGCGCTCGCCGGCTCTCCCGCGTGTCTTACTGTATCGGCCCGATAGTTCCAGCTGGGTTAAAAAATGCATTCCCAGGGATGCGTTTAGATTGAAGGAGGAAATTGTGTGTGTACATTTGGATTTTCAAATACACATGCAGCTTTTTGTCCCTATTCCACCACTCATAGAAACACTAAACAGCAGGTACAAGGTATGTGTACTCTTTGTACACATGTACTTATTGGGGGTAATTTTCAAAAGGATCTACATGCTTAAAAATGAATTTTATATGTTAAAATGCACTTTGTGTAAGTGGGCTTTTGAAAATATGTGCAATTGAATTATCCAAAGTTTTATGCACATAAATGGGCTTTTGAAAATTGCTATGACAGCATGTTACATTTACGTGCCTAACTCCTTTGAAAATTACCTCCTGTGCTAGCTAATTTGCAAAGATATATTACTTGAGCAATTTCTTTTGAATGTTAGTCACAAAGTATGAGCATAAAAAATGCATGCATAATTTGCAGCTAGGTGGCCTATTGGATATTTCCTTCACTAGGCATAAATTAAACAAAAATGAAAAACTAAAACTATATAAATTTAATGCTACCAAATGTCCTTGGTTCTGCCACGATGCATATGCTACATCATAAAAATATCTGCCAATTGTTTTCTGTTGCGCTACCATAACGCCAACATGAGCTCTGGCTTTATTCACATTTGCAATCTTCTGTATTTATCCCATGCTTTCTTGGATTTTGTTACTGTTTTAGCCTTGACCAACTACCTTGGAGGCAGTTCCTTGCATCAGCCATTCTGTTAAGATAATGTAAACTGTATGATTTAATGTTGTCATGGAAAGCCAGACAAGGATTTTGTCTGTATAAATATAGCACTAAGGGCTTCTTCTTACTTGTTCTTCTGCTTGTACTGCTCCTTGTTAGGACTATTTCATCACCTTCTGTCTGGCTAGGAATAGGTAATGACAACTATTCCTTGGTTGATGATACTTTTTCTACAGCCTCACCTTTGTTGAAAAGCAAAAAATAACTGCTAGGGATGTGCATTTGTTTCTAACAAATACCAAAAATGCAACTGAGGTCATTTTCAGTTTGTTCTGAATGAAACGAAGTGAAAACAACCTTCTATGAAAATACCTGAAATTTGTTTGGTATTTTTGTATTTTCGGCATTTTTTCACAAAAAAATAAAATAGGCCTTCAGTGGCCTTCATTAGGCCTTTCTGGGCAAAAATAGAATCCAGTTTGCCCCAGAGCCAGCCCAGCTGGAGTCTGCCCCAGGTCCAAGGAGACCCCACCTTGGCCCCCATTTACCCCCCTCCAGTCTTGCCCTTTTGGAACCTTTCTGGTTCCAAAAGGGCAAGGTTGATACCCACTCACTACTACCCAGCTCCTGCCCATGTCCAGGCTTTAATCATTATTAAAGCACTGGGACCTGGGCGGGAACTAGTGGGCATCGACCCTGCCCTTTTGAACCAGGATTCAAGCAGGGAGTAAATGGTGGGCCAGGGAGGAAGCTCCCTGGCCCAAGCACTTTTAAATGGCTCAGTGTTTTGGCCTTGGGAAGGCCCAGCCAGGGCTGCCAGAGGCCTCTTTATTTTTATTGGCTCATTTTTTTTTAGTTTAAGAGATTTTTTCATGTGTAATGTTTTATTTAGCTTGTCAAATGAACCAACCTGAAAAAACATTAAACATTGAACTGAAAAAAAAACCCACAATGAAAAAATAAACCAAACCAAAAATGTTAGGGCTTCACATCCCTCATTGAGCTCACTCCTTTACTGAATAAACCTTTGGCTTCTAAAGATGAGATTCTGTTGTCTGGACCTCATTAATGGGATCTTATTAATGGAACTTAGGAAAATGTATACAGTGTGCTATGTTGCAGAGTGTGGCTGTCAAACAACACTTGCCTCTCCCTGAAGACAAACCAGTGGGTAAAGGGTCGGCAAAGAGAAAGACGCAAACTCTAGAAAGTGAGAAAGCATCTATTCTAGACTTACCATGAATTAATACTTCTACTGACTCTTGTATCTCAAGTAATATCCAAGAATATATGTTATCCTTGGAGGACGAAATGGAGCTCTGTTAGGGAATCACTATCTCAGTTCTGTCTTTTTTTTTTATTTTTGTCTAAGGGCTTAGAAAAACAGAAGCTGAAAACTATCTGTCATGGGCTAGACCTATTCAATACATTTCTGGTTATACTAGCCAATAGAGATGTGCATTCGTTTCTTCTGTTTCACTGGGTATGCACGTACCTTGCCAACATTCTACTACACACAAAAAAAAGATGTATTTTTAATAATGAGTTATGCACATAATATTCGGTTTTTTTGTGTATTTGAAAGTCAGCGAGGGTACACACATACCACCGAACAGATGAATGCATGCACATCCCTACTAGCCAGTTTATAGCAAAGAAGTAGAAACAGCCCTGTTTGCTGGGACAAGATGATAATGTGGGATTGGTAGAGTTGCCAACTGACCCGAGGTCAATCGAACAGGTTGATTCAGTCTTGGATTTGCTCCATTGCATGAATGGATTTGTAGTTCTGATTGACCCATTGAGGTCCCTAAGAAAATCAGAACTTGAAATCCATGCATATATTATGGCAAAAGCAGGACTGGATCAGCTGGTTTGGTTGACCTATGGTCAACTGACAACCCTAGTGATTGGTGACTTGAACAATATCTTAGATGTTGCTTGCTGTGAAGTATGGAGGGAGATTAGCATTCTGTGAACGTGCTGCAGGGAGTATGTGAACTAGAAGGGAGAGTGCATGATACAGTCACTGACAAGAATGATAATTGATGTGGTATGAAAATTCTCTAAAGTGCCTATCCGGGGAATGAAAGGGGTCAGAGGGAATCCTTAATGAGGATGGAAAAGTGTGAAAGGTTGCTGAAAAGACAACTATTTTTCCCTAAAAATACACAGTGACTGGGGTTTCTTTTCACACCTTTTTAGTAGATATATGCCAGAAATGATATGAGAGTTATGGTTGCGTTTAACATATTTTTACAGTGAAAGAGATGTGATATATGTGCTTATGAAGGTATAAAGTTTTCAGACCTTTTGTTATGGACATATGTACCTGAGCTGCAAGCCTCAAAATAAAAAATAAATCCAGATATTTTTAAATATGGGTAGCTGCTTTGGTTTCCTATACATCCTGTGTTGTGACATGAGCACTTGAGACATATATAGTAAACTCCCTCATTATTCCAAATCTGCCCAAAGTCACCCAGGTGAATTTGTACTCAAAAAGAGCAATGAGGGGAGGAGAGAGTAAAATGGGTCTGATCAATCAAAATCTTTGACTGTAATTTTAATTCTGGCATGCGGGTGCACATGTGCGTGTGTTTGCCAGTGTGTACACATGGACATGTCCATTTTATAACATACGCGTGTTATAAAATTGGCAGGATGCTCATACATGTGCACACCATTTTGTATGGGTGTGTGCAAAAGCCGCGTCTATCGCATAAGTGGGGGGATTTTGTAAGATATGCATGCCAACGCCAATACCCATTTCCCCAGTCCATTCCCAGTTCGCCCAGTTAAAAGATAGGACTTGCTTACCCTCCCAGCTAACTAGCCTTTCTTTTACTTTACCTGCTCCAACCCTTAAAACCTTGCTGAATAGCCTAGTTTTTTGTTTTTCTAATTACATCTCTTCCATAGCAGAAGTAAAGTTACCTGGTAGGGGACCCTGGTGCATGCTTGGCTGCACAAGTGCTTACTCGCACATTGTTATGGATCCGAACCGCACATGTCCTGCCCAAACTCCGCCCATTCCTCGCCCATTTTTCTGTCTTTTGGATTTGTGTGCATGCCGGGAGATACGAGCGTACTTGGCCGTCTTATAAAATTCTCGTGGTGCACGCTGGCTGGAAATACGTGCATATCTCCTGGACTTGGAGCACATAGGCCTTTTAAAAACTACCAGACATTTTGTTACTTACAGATCTGAACTGCTCTTGTACCACCCAGACTCCACCCATAGCTGCCCATTTTTCTGTCTTTTGGATTTGTGTGCGTACTGGGAGATACACGTGTACTAGGCCGCTTTATAAAATCCACACAGCACGCACTGGCCAGAAACACGCACTTATCTCCCGGCTTTGATGCACGTAGGCCTTTTAAAATCTACCAGTTTGTAATTTGTAGTCATTACTTAACTTTTCAAATCCAAGCAAGTTACAGATTCAAGTACATTTGGAAGGCATCCGTCCCAGGGGCCTTACAATCTAAGTGTCTGATTTAATAAGCTTTTTCCCACATAAAAGCAGAATGGGGAATAAAGCCTTAGTAAATTAGTTCCTTTGCTTTGTAGCTATGGCAATGGTGGAGAGTAAAGTGATTTGCCCAAGATGCATCAGTGTGATAAGCATAATTCAAATCCTGGTTTCTCTGGTTCTTAGCCAACTGCACTAGCCACTCAGTTACTTCCCCACTCAGGTGTAGAAATAAGCTTAAAAGTTGTGTGAACTCCAGTTACACACTTTTGCTGAGCTACACAACACCCCTCAGGCCTTCTTTGTGAAATTAGCATGCAACTTCTTTATTTGTTGATCCAATCAACTGTCTTCGTATGATTTGCAGCATGCCACTATAAATTGGCAGAAATGAGGCCCCAGTATTTTGATCATATCCATAACTATATGGTTTTTTTTATTCCTTTGATACTATTAAGTTTATTAGTAGTACTACTCTTCTGTCAGTCCCTTAATTTCTGTTGTGAATACAATAAGCCCTTTTACTCTGAAAATGTTTGTATTCAAATGTATCTCTTTTTTTCCTTCTAAAAAAACTTCATGCTACTGCACAGAGTTTACTGCAGGTCGAGATCGTGATTTGTAGAAGAGTGTTCCTTGTGCCCATCTGTTGCATTCTTTTTGTTCTAGGCAGTATCATCACTGCAGATCCGTAATAGCATTTCAGATTTACACTAGGGTAGTGCTTTATATCCATGCTGGGTCTTACAGCTTTACAGTTTTTAGTAATCACATTATTATTGCTACTCAATCATGGTCGAGCCACAGGAAAATAAAGTGTATATTAAAGAGACAGGTTCATTCACCAATGAAAACAAGTCAGAAACACAGAACAGAAAACTCATAAATGTGCAAATGTACAGGCTTATATGGCACTTTTTCCAGTATAAGATAAGCCAAGCAGACTTATTTTTTTCAGGAACTTCCGTCTTTGTGATTATTCACAGTAACATGCCTTCTTGTGTAAACAAAAATGAATTTACAATGACAGTACATTTATTCTGGAGGCTTTGGGGCCTCCAAAAATACTTACACAGTAAGTGTTCAACATTCTTTTGCATCTGCAGTTGATAATACTAATAAGGATGAGGATAAAGACCCCTTAGTAATACCTCAGGCCTTCAGCACTTCCAACCTATTAATGGTTTTGAAATGTTTTCCCACTGGTCACTGAGATTATTTCCTCTTGCTAGAAAAAAGTATTACATATAATTTCTCCTTTCATCATTTTAACAACTTTAGTAAAAGATTACTTTTTTTCCAAGATGAATACATTTAAAAACAATCAAATTTGGAGGCCTTTGGTGGACCATTCTGTGAAAATAAAATTTGTTGGTGCTATAATATGCATTTACATGGAAATATTAATTAAATTTTAAATCTAAACCAATAACAGGTACAGAGAGTTCAAATGAATAACAAAACTGGCTTAGATTCAAATGCAATTATGTTCCTTGAATGCATAAAATGTGCATGAGGCTTTATGAAGTGTGATAAAATCTTGGCATAGAAACAGTACACAGACTAGTATTCAGGTGGGAGTGTGTGTTTGTGTGTGTGTGTGTATGTATATATGCCTATACATACACATAAAGGGGTAGATTTTAAAAGATGCACAGATTTTATAACATGCGCACGTTGCTGCACACATGTTATAAAATATGATACCCATGCGCACATGAGTGCCAGATTTTATATCGGCTTATGCATGTGCGGGTGGGTCACAGCTCATGCGCCAAGGGGGGTGATTTAAAAAAAAACAAAACCGCACAGTGACACGATTGGGCCATTCCCCAGTTCCCTCTCAGTCCGCTCCAATTAAAGAGCGGACTGGGATGGAACTTCCCTATCCCCCTACCTACTCTTCCTCCCTTTTCCACTCTCTTCCCTGACCTCTAACCCTCTCAACTACTAGAATTGTTTTTGTTTTAAAACTTGCTTCATCTTGACTGGTGAAGTAAGTTCCGCATGCCGGCTGGCTGCCAGTGCGCGCTTCCCCGGGACAGGGCCTATTGGCCGCTGTCCCGGCCAGCCCCCGCCGTGCCCCTTTCACAGAGCCCGTCACTTACGTGCGTACTGGGAGATGTGCGCGTGGCCGGGCCATTTCAAAAATGCGATCAGTGCATGTATGGCTCAGCTACACTCTTATCTCCAGATATTTATGTGTGCTGAGTTCTGAAAATTTACCCAATACTGGGTATACTAAAAGTTAGAGAAATTACTGTATTTCTCAATGTATTTACAAGAGATATCTATTGCAGATATAATAAAATGTTACAAAAGAATGTGTACTGCACAGGCTACCATTCTCTGTGGGGTACATTGGAAGCAAAAAACCTATGAGGGGGTCAGTTGGAACATTATGTGATGGAGGAGTAAAAGGAGCGCAAAGTCTATAGTGGAGAAATAACAGGTGAATTCTCAAAGGAATTATGCATGTAAATGTAACATACTATTGTAGCAATTTTCAAAGCCATTTACATTTGTAAAGGGCACTTACGCATGTAAAACCTATGGAAAATTCAATGCATATAGGGGCAGATTTTCAAAGCCCTACGCGCGCTGGGCCTATTTTCAAAAGGCCTGGCGGTGCATGTAAAGCCCCAGGACGCGTGTAACGCTTGAAAAAAGGGACGGGGCGGTCTGGGGGCATGGCCGGAGCCTCCAGGCACAGCAGCCATTTGGTGCTGTGTCGCGGGCTGGCCGTTGGCCGGCACGCACAACCTACGCCTGCCCAGAGGCAGGTGCAACTTATAAAATAAAGGTTAGGGGGAGTTTTAGGTAGGTCTGAGGGGCGGGTTAGGTAGAAGAAGGGAGGGGAAGGTGAGGGGGCAGAAGGAAAGTTCCCTCCGAGGCCGCTCTGATTTCGGAGCGGCCTTGGAGGGAATGGGGAAAGCCATTGGGGCTCCCCTAGGGCTCGGCGCGCGCAAGGTGCACTAGTATGCACCCCCTTGCGTGCGCCGATCCTGGATTTTATAACGTGCATGCGGCTGCGCACTCCAAAACTGGGACACTATTCTTGCCTCCATCAACCAGCTCCTCACTGACATGCACCTTGCCCTCAATCCTCAAAAAACTGAACTCCTTCTCATCTCCTCTAAACATGCATCAATACCCATACCCCCTACCCTCTATTCCACCAACTTTCCCTCTGACACATGAAACCTGGGTGTTATACTCGATAACCAACTCACTTTCAAACCATATATCAAATCTATCCTCAGCAGCTGCTATTTCACATTACAAACCCTCAAAAAACTCAAACCCCTTCTCTATTTCTCTGATTTCCGTACTGTACTCCAATCTATAATTTTTTCGAAGATTGATTACTGCAACGCTCTCCTCCTTGGACTCCCTGCTACCCACATCAAACCTTTACAACTCCTCCAAAACGCTACTGCACGCATCCTCACTAATGTTAATAAGAAAGACCACATCACTCCCACCCTCATTGATCTCCACTGGCTTCCCATTCACTCACGAATTATTTACAAGACCCTTACCCTCATTCACAAAAGTATTACTAATGAACACTACAACTGGTTAAACCCACCTTTCCTCCCTCGCACCTCCACAAGACCTACCCGTTCCTCACTCCGTGGAACTCTAATTTCTCCCTCCATAAAATCTACAAGACTTATCTCCACTACCAACAGAGCCCTTTCCCTCGCAGCCCCCACCCTTTGGAACTCTATGCCTCTTGACCTGTGCACCGAAACCTCCACACCCACATTCAAAAAGAAACTCAAAACCTGGCTCTTCCTCCAAGCATACCCCCAATCATCACCACTTACTAACACTCTAACCCCATCTTCATCACTTACCAACACCCCCCTCTCAGGACCTACATCTAACACTTACCCCCTCTAGCCCTCCCCTCCCGTCCTCCCCCCCCCCCTTCTGTAAGGAACTACAAATGTTTCTCTTAACCTTTCTATATAAAGAATGTTTATGTTATATAACCTCATATATAACCTCACTTCAACGAGTGTTGTATTCGGGGTTATTTAACTTTGTATATAACCAGTGTACATAATGAATGTTTCTCTAAACCTTGTACATAACCTATCCCTTTGTGTCATTGTTTACACCCTCCCCCCCGCCCCCTCCTTTGTCACTCCTCATCTGAATCCCTCCCTCTTCAATTTATCTAGTTATTGTTCTGTTACTGCGTTCTTTTGCATACTGTTCTTTGTAAAGGCAATGCCTATATATACTTTGGTTGTAAGTTACTTGTAAACTGACACGATGTGCAAACGGTTGTCGGTATATAAAATCATTTAAATAAATAAATAAATAAATAAATAAATAAATATGTTCACCCTCACATGGCTGAGTAAGTTATACTTGGTTAATCATAACATTAGTGCAAAAGATAATGATTGCCTGCCCCGCTCCCCAAGGAATCTAAACTTGGTTGTATAATATAGGAGAAAAGTAAGGAACAGATATGTAAAATAATGGGAATATCCTTGTCCATAAAACAATTCTCTGATAATATCTACTGCATCATCCATGTTATGATTCCTGCCCGGGAAGTTTCCCCCGCGAGGAGGCCTCTCACCTCCGTTTTGCTGCTGCCTTCCCGACGCGGCTGGAAGCCGCTATCAGTCCCGTCCACCTTCCACCATGCAGCCAGGAGGCCGCCGTTACTGCTGCTGCCGGGACCACAGCGAAAGTGATCCTCTTTGCCGCATGGTGCCGCCCCCGGACTTCCTCTTGCGGCTTGGATGCCACCCCCGCCATCTTTGAGGCCTGCCCTGAGGCACAGCTCCTGCCTTGCACAGTTCAGCGTCTCTGTGGCAGCATGGCCCCTCTCCAAAGTCCTGCCCCCTTCCTAAGGGGCAGCCCCGCGTCTTCTTCCCCTTCTTAAAGGGGCAGCGTAGGTGGGGGTCCTCCTTGCCCCACCGGAAGTCAGCTCCTCCTGGTTTCCTGTCTCAGCGCTATAAAAGGGCTTCTCCTGCACTCCTAGGTTGCCTTGTATTGGAGTTCTTCGCTCCTGGAAGTCTTGTCTTCCAGCGCTCCATCAGGTCTTCATTCTTCATTGGAGCTCCATGTCTCATCTTGCTTCCTGAGTCTTCATTGCTTCCTGTGGCTTCCTGATGTTCCATGTCTTCATGTTCTGAGGTTCCTAGTCCAGGCTTCCTGATGTTTCACTTCCTGTTGTTAATCACAAATTAATGAAGCAGCTACCTCTCCTTATTCTAACACTTAACAAAGGAGAGAGGAGAATGAGCTCACTCAGTACATCTTAACACACAGGCGTTTTGCATAAACTGTTTTACTCAAAGTGACTAACTAGACAAATGACAATATCATACGATGTTTATGCTCAAACAGTGTAATCTGCAGCCTCTCACCGCGCAATGGGTCACAGGCTGTAGTCAGCTCATAGAGCTTAATTTTTTGTAATCATTTACCGTCATTTGTCCACCCACTAGCTTTATTTAAACCATTTCATTAACTATCTAAATAATTTTTTATTAGTGATTTTTAATTAGAACAGAACGTTCTTCTAAATGTCAAATCCAAAAATAGAATATTTATTTATTTATTTATTTATTTATTTATTAAGAAACTTTTATATACCGGTATTAGTGGGGACATCATACCGGTTCACATATTAACAAAAGATTTAGAAGTACATTTCAACAGGGGAGGCGAACTGGGCAGGGGGTTAACCTAGAGCAGTAGGGAAAATAGATTAAACAACAAGAAATCAACAAGAGGTCATAACAAGAAGACAACAATGTACATTGTGATTAGATTCCTTAATATAAGGAAAAGGGTGGTCACCTAGGGGGTATGAGCAATAGAGGGAAGGGAGGGTCTATTCTGTGTAGGCTTGGTTGAACAGGAATGTTTTTAGTTTCTTTTTGAATTTGATGGCGCAGGGTTCAAGGCGCAAGTGGACGGGTAGGGAGTTCCAGAGGGCGGGGCCGGCAATGGATATGGAGCGGTCACGGGTGGATGAGAGATGAGCTGCCTTCAAGGACGGTACATGTAGATTACCTTTGTTGGCAGATCTGGTGGCTCGGGAGGACAGGGGCGCAGTGAAAGGGAGGTCAAGCCAGTTGGAGTTGTGTGTGTGGATAGATTTGTGTACTATGGTCAGGGTCTTGTAGTGTACTTAGCCGTCAGTATTTTTCAGACCAGCCACTCCGGGCTTTGCTGTTTAAATTTTAACCAACCCAACATGAATCACGTTTCAACTGAAGTATCAGTCTTCTTCAGGGGAGATATAAATTGTCAATTCAGGCCAATATATTCTGTGTACCCTAAAAGTTAAAAAGTAAACACAAGTTTAAAAATATACTCAAAGCAGACCTCACAGCCATATCCTCAAATAAAAAACTAAATGCACCCTATTATCCTAGTAGTAAAGAATACAAAACTGAATATTCCACTTACCCAGACCAAGTTTAAAAGTCTCTTTATTGGGATACAAAAAATGGCGCGTCAGCGTCTCAGATGTTCTTTCCTGTTGTTCCAGGCTTCCTGATGTTCCAGGCTTCCTGATGTTCCACTTCCTGATGTTCCGAGGTTTCGCTCCTCCTTCGCTTGTTTCGAGTCCTCTTGACCCTCCAGCTCCTTTGTTTCTCCAGATGACACCTTGTTGGGGTAAATCCATCTCATCAGTTCCTGTTTTCATCATTGCAATTTTGTCTCAGCTGGATTCCCTTCCTGTGCTTGTCCCGCTCTCCGCGTAGTCTGTGACCAGCCTCTTCAGGTTGTGTAGGGTGCGCAGTGGGACAGGGTGATCCACCAGTCCGCCCGTGTCGGTGGGCTGTGTAGGGCACCCTGAGAGACAGTGCCACTGTCTGAACCTTCCCAGCTCCTCATCTCATCGAGAGTCTTCCAAGTTCCTCATCTTGTCCAGAGTCATAAGAGTCTTCTCGTCCATGTCTTGAGTCTTCTGTGTCACAAGTCTTCTGTCTTTCCTCATCCTCAGTCCGGCCTGCTGCTTCTTGCCGATGCCCAGTGGCAAGTCTGAAAGGGCTGGGAACGGTCGGAGGACTGTTCACTAACCAACATAGTGTTGTTGGCTTTCCAGAAGCATGCAGGTCCAGCAGAGGGTCAGACTTTGTCTTCGCCCATGCTGGGACATGCCTCACCAACCCTCGGTGCTGTCTTGGATTCGTCTGGGGTCGTGCCGAGGCCCAAGGGCACATAGTCCCCTCAAGTTGGAATCGCTCTCCTAGCGGTCCCGAAACATAACAGAATGCAAGGCCATGTGTCCGGTGAACATGTTCCTGTGATGGACTTGCCTTGTTTCTGGAGTTCTGCTTCAGAGTCTTCGTCTTGAATTTGTTCCTGGACTTGAATTTGGACCTAAACATTTTTTTTTTGTTTAGGACTTCCTTCTATGACCTGCTGGAGGCACCAGCTGTCTGGATTCCACGACCTGCAGGAGGGCCCTGCATCCAGACATTTTTTCCACCTTTTTCCAGGTTGAGGTTTTTACAGACCTGCAGGAGGTGCCTGCACCCTACCAGTTTGCTGATTCCGGTTGGTCCCACTCTGGGTCCCTCCCAGGTCTTTCCTGAAGTTTCTTGTGCTTTCATCTGGTTTCTTGTGTTTCTTGAGAGTCTTTGTGCTGTTTTGCTTCTTTGTACCGTTTTTCGCTTGTCTGTGTTGTTTTTCTCTTTTCTGTGCTGTTTACCTCTTGTCTGTGCTGTTTGCCTCTTGTCTGTGTTCCTTGGTGCTGTTTCTGCTTGTTTGTGCTGTTTCCGCTTGTTTGCGCAGTTCGTTTGTTTGTATTGTTTGCTTGTTGCTCCTTTGTGCTGTTTTTTGGGTTTTTTTTGTCTCTTTTGTGCTGTTTTTTGTCTTTTTGACTCTTTTGTGCTGTTTTGCCTTTTTGGCTCTTTTGTGCTGTTTTTTGGCTCTTTGCCTCTTGTTTCTTGTTGGACGTTGCTTGTCTTTTGTGGCTTGTCTCTTTTTCTATTTCTGCAGTTTCTTGCTTTTGCTTCGTTCCAGTCCCTGGATTTGCCAGCTTCCGTTTTTTGGACCCTTGATTTCCCTCTGTCGGTATGGACTGATACCTTGTTCCCTCTAGCTGTTGATATGAGGCTTGAGGAGGGGTCTTTGAGGAGGGGGTACTGTTATGATTCCTGCCCGCAGAGTTTCCCCCGCGAGCAGGCCTCTCACCTCCATTTTGCTGCTGCCTTCCCGACGTGGCTGGAAGCCGCTATCAGTCCGTCCACCTTCTACCACGCGGCTAGGAGGCCACCGTTACTGCTGCTGCCCGGACCGCGGCGAAAGTTATCCTCTTCATGGCATGGTGACGCCCCCGGACTTCCTCTTGTGGCTCGGATGCCGCCGCCATCTTTGGGGCCTGCCCTGTGGCCCAGCTCTTGCCTTGCATGGCTCAGCATCTCTGCGGCAGCATGGCCACTCTCCAAGGTCCTGCCCCCTTCCTAAGGGGCATGTCCATGTCTTCTTCCCCTTCTTAAAGGGGCAGCATAGGTGGGGGTCCTCCTGGCCCCACCAGAAGTCCGCTCCTCCTGGTTTCCTGTCTTAGCCCTATAAAAGGGCTTCTCCTGCACTCCTGGGTTGCCTTGCATTGGAGATCTTCGCTCCTGGAAGTCTCATCTTCCAGTGCTTCGACAGGTCTTCGTTCTTCATTGGAACTCCATGACTCGTCTTGCTTCCTGAGTCTTCATTGCTTCCTGTGGTCTCCTGATGTTCAATGTCTTCATGTTCCGAGGTTCCTAGTCCAGGCTTCCTGATGTTTCACTTCCTGATGTTCCAGGCTTCCTGATGTTCCATTTCCTGATGTTCCAAGGTTTCGCTCTTCCTTTGCTTTTTTCGAGTCCTCTTGACCCTCCAGCTTCTTTGGTTCCGAGATGACACCTTGTTGGGGTAAATCCGTCTCGTCGGTTCCTGTTTTCGTCATTGGAGTTTCGTCTCAGCTGGATTCCCTTCCTGCGCTTGTCCCGCTCTCCGTGTGGCCCGTGACCAGCCTCTTCAGGTTGTGTAGGGCGTGCAGTGGGACAGGGTGGTCTGTGACCAGCTCATGGGGGTCCGCCCATGTCGGTGGGCTGTGTAGGCCGCCCTGAGAGACAGTGCCACTGTCTGAACCTTCCCACCTCCTTGTCTCAAGAGTCTTCTAAGTTCCTCGTCTCGTCCAGAGTCATCCAAGTTCCTCGCCTCATCCAGAGTCTTCTCGTCCATGTCTTGAGTCTTCTGTGTCACAACGCCTCCATCTTCCCTCATCCTCATTCCGGCCTGCTGCTTCTTGCCGATACCCAGCGGGAGGTCCGAAAAGGCTAGGAATGGTCGGAAGACTGTTCACTAACCAACATAGTGTTGTTGGCTTTCCAGAAGCATGCAGGTCCAGCAGAGGGTCAGACTTTGTCTTCGCCCATGCTGGGACATGCCTCACCAACCCTCGGTGCTGTCTTGGATTTGTCTGGGATCGTGCCGAGGCCCAAGGGTACACAAACCCCTCAAGTTGGGGTCGCTCTCCTAGCGGTCCCGAAACATAACAATCCAATAATAAATCATAAATTATACCAATTTTGTTCCTTACAGAATGGGCATTAAAAAGCCTCATATTGATTGGCAAAGATTTTGGGGCTAATTTTCAAAAGGTTTTACTACATTAACCCTGGGTTTATGTGTGTAAAAAGACTTTTGAAAATTTCCCCGGGTTTGTGAGCATTAAAAGCCATTCAGATGAATTTTCAAAAGGATTTACATGTGTAAATGTAACTACTAATGCAACAATTTTCAAAAGCCATTTACAGAAGCAAATCCCATGGAGAATTCAATGGCATATATTGTAGCAATTTTCAAAAGCCCACTTATTCTAGTAAAGTGCATTTACTTGAGTTTTATGCACATATACTGTTTGAAAATTAGCAGCAAAATGTGCAAAGAGAATGTTAGGAATTATTAAGAAGGGAATGGTGATTAAAACGGAAAATGTCATAATGCCTCTATATCTCTCCATAGTGAGACCACACCTTGAATACTGCGTACAATTCTGGTCCTCGCATCTCAAAAAAGATATAGTTGCGATGGAGAAGGCACAGAGAAGGGCGGCAAAAATGAAAAAGGGGATGGAACAGCTCCCCTATGAGGAAAGGCTAAAGAAGTTAGGGCTGTTCAGCTTGGAGAAGAGACGGCTGAGGGGGGATATGATAGAGGTGTTTAAAATCATGAGAGGTCTAGAACAGGTAAATGTGAATCGGTTATTTACTCTTTCAGATAATAGAAGGACTAGGGGGCACTCCATGAAGTTAGCATGTAGCACATTTGCAACTAATCAGAGAAAGTTCTTCCTCACTCAATGCACAATTAAACTCTGGAATTTGTTGCCAGGTAATGTGGTTAGTGCAGTTAGTATAGCTGGGTTTAAAAAAGGTTTGGATAAGTTGTTGAAGGAGAAGTCCATTAGAGATGTGAATCGTGTGATCGATCGTCTTAACGATTGATTTTGGCTGGGGGGGGGGGGGGAATCTGATCGTCGCGGTTTTGTTTTGTTTTTTTAAATCGTTTAAATCGTAAATCAGGGGAGGGCGGGAAAACCGGCACACTAAAACAACCCTAAAACCCACCCTGACCCTTTAAAATAAATCCCCCACCCTCCCGAACCCCCCCAAAATGTTTTAAATTACCTGGGGTCCAGTGGGGGGTCCCGGTGTGATCTTCCACTCTCGGGCCACGGCTGCGTTAATAGAAATGGTGCCGGTGCTACCTTTGCCCTGTCAGGGCAAAGGTAGCGCTGGCGCCATTTTGGTTCCTGTCCCCCGATGTCACGAGCGCAGGAGATCGCTCCCGGACCCCCGCTGGACCCCCAGGGACTTTTGGCCAGCTTGGGGGGGCCTCCTAACCCCCACAAGACTTGCCAAAAGTCCAGCGGGGTCCGGGAGCGACCTCCTGCACTCGGGCCGATTTGCCGTATTGCAAAATGGCGTCGGCCATACGGCCATACGGCCGGCGCCATTTTGCAATTCGGCAATATGGCAGGAGGTCGCTCCCGGACCCCCGCTGGACTTTTGGCAAGTCTTGTGGGGGTCAGGAGGCCCCCCAAACTGGCCAAAAGTCCCTGGGGGTCCAGCGGGGGTCCGGGAGCGATCTCCTGCGCTCGTGACGTCGGGGGACAGGAACCAAAATGGCGCCGGCACTACCTTTGCCCTGTCATATGACAGGGCAAAGGTAGCGCCGGCGCCATTTCTATTAATGCAGCCGTGGCCCGAGAGTGGAAAATCACACCGGGACCCCCCACTGGACCCCAGGTAATTTAAAACATTTTGGGGGGGGTTCGAGAGGGTGGGGGATTTATTTTAAAGGGTCAGGGTGGGTTTTAGGGTTGTTTTAGTGTGCCGGTTTTCCCGCCCTCCCCCTTCCCCCGATTTACGATTTTTGACCATAAATCGGGGGAATTCCTATTGTATCGTGCCTCTAACGATTTTTGACGATTTAAAATATATTGGACGATTTTTTAAATCGTCAAAAAACGATTCACATCCCTAGAGTCCATTACCTGCTATTAATTAAGTTGACTTAGAAAATAACCACTGCTATTACTAGCATCAGTAGCATGGGATAGACTTAGTTTTTGGGTTCTTGCCAGGTACTTAAAGTCTGGATTGGTCACTGTTGGAGAAAAGATGCTGGGCTTGATGGACCCTTCGTCTGACCGAGTATGGCATGTGCTTATGTTCTTAGGAGGGTGAGAGAGAGGTAGAGTTTGGGCAGGGACAGAACTTACGTGCATACTTTTGTTTTTTCAAAGTACGCCCAGAAATATACAAGCGCAAAGTTATACCTGCTTCGGAGCAGGAGCAACAATGCACGTTTATTAGTGCCAGTTATTTGCGCACACCCACAAAATTTCAATTTATGCATTTAAATCTGCTTTTAAAATTCTGGCTAAAGTCTGAAGGTAAAAAAGACCTGCAGACTTTAGCTTATGCAGGCCATTAAATAATTACTTTCCTTAAGGGCAAAGAAGAATTTGGAAGATCCCCAAATTTAAGATGAAATTAAATTCAATCCCTCTTATAAATGTCAGTAAGCTTAGGCTGAGAACTTATTGTGTACTTGTTATATCTACCTCTGCCTGTCACAACCCTTCTCTCTCTTTCTTACTGCTGGTTTGATCTATCAGGACTCCACAATGTGGGCAGTGTAAAGGCTGCGTTGGCCCCCCCACCCCCCCGCCTCCCACTTCCCATACACGGCGCATTTGCATGACTTCATTCGAAAAGCAGATTTTATTGGTTGGATAAAATTGGCCGCAGCCTTTAAACATTGAATAAACAGCAATTAACAAGCATAACTATAATATCATTGTAACTATACACAACTGCATAATCCTGACATTTAGATGTCTTACGTTATTTTCTAAATATTCTAAACGTTTAGTACAGGTAAGATAATCAGTTACCAGCTTATTATTCACAGATTGTACCATTTCTACATTTTTCTCAATTATATTAACCCTAGTAGAAAGTCCAATAACTTGATTTTGCATAGTGGACACTTGTTGTTGCAGGTTAGAAGCTACATTATCAAGTTTCCCTTCCAACCTATTCACTGTAGCATTTAAACCGCTCACCAGGTCCCAGATGGCACCCAGTGTAACTGTCTCTGGCCTTGTTGTTGGTAGGCTTATTTCCACGGGGATATCAGTTGGAGGAGGTCGTTGTTGTGGACCTGCTTCGGACACAGAGGGATCCCCTATTTCTAGAGGAACTTCCTCATTTCCTTTTACCCCAGATATCGCAGCGGAGGTTTCTCCCTCAGATAAAATCTTTTGCTCCACTTCTTCCGTGGGCAAAGATTCAGTTCCTCCACTCGTACCACGTTGGAAAGGAGACAGACGGTAGACAGGACTAAGAGAAGCCTCTTCCTGGGGGGTCACTTGTTCTCCTACCAAGTGGCCTCCAAAGGAATCCTCAGCATTTTCTTTTTTAAACTGGGTCATATAGCGATCTATCTCTAATTGCAATAGGGGAGGTAGGGGTTCTGAGGGGAACACCCTCACCTTCCCTTTTCTCTTAGCGGGCATTTACAGTTCGAATATTATAGGGGATAGAAGCTTTATTTAGTACCTGTTATCCAATGACCTCAGTTGGAGACACAGACGTAAGGTTTCCCCTTGATCCGACGTAATCCGGACTAAGCCGGACAAAGCCGTGCGCACCCCTTAGGTGCACATGGCTTTGGTGACGCGCCGGCGGCGATGATGCGCCGCTGTCGCTGCGTTTTTGTGGCTCACGGCTCCCGGCTCCTCCCACTGGCAGCAGCAAGGGCGGGTTGTTGGTCCGGTCCCGGAAGGGGACCTAGCAGCTGGTCTCCGGCTCCTCCTGAACGCCGCCGCGGCGTTTTTGTGGCTCACGGCTCCCGGCTCCTCCCACTGGCAGCAGCAAGGGCGGGTTGTTGGTCCGGTCCCGGAAGGGGACCTAGCAGCTGGTCTCCGGCTCCTCCTGAACGCCGCCGCGGCGTTTTTGTGGCTCACGGCTCCCGGCTCCTCCCACTGGCAGCAGCAAGGGCGGGTTGTTGGTCCGGTCCCGGAAGGGGACCTAGCAGCTGGTCTCCGGCTCCTCCTGAACGCCGCCGCGGCGTTTTTGTGGCTCACGGCTCCCGGCTCCTCCACTGGCAGCAGCAAGGGCGGGTTGTTGGTCCGGTCCCGGAAGGGGACCTAGCAGCTGGTCTCCGGCTCCTCCTGAACGCCGCCGCGGCGTTTTTGTGGCTCACGGCTCCCGGCTCCTCCCACTGGCAGCAGCAAGGGCGGGTTGTTGGTCCGGTCCCGGAAGGGGACCTAGCAGCTGGTCTCCGGCTCCTCCTGAACGCCGCCGCGGCGTTTTTGTGGCTCACGGCTCCCGGCTCCTCCCACTGGCAGCAGCAAGGGCGGGTTGTTGGTCCGGTCCCGGAAGGGGACCTAGCAGCTGGTCTCCGGCTCCTCCTGAACGCCGCCGCGGCGGTTTTGTGGCTCACGGCTCCCGGCTCCTCCCACTGGCAGCAGCAAGGGCGGGTTGTTGGTCCGGTCCCGGAAGGGGACCTAGCAGCTGGTCTCCGGCTTATACTTAATCTTAATGTTTGGGGTGGTTTTTAATTTAAAAAAAAAAAAATGTGCCCCTCTCCCCACGCAAACCCGAAAAACGAAATTTCCCCGAAGTTCGGGGAAAATCCTTTTCGGGTTTCAGGGTCCCCGAACCACGACGAATTAGGCAATTTCATTGCAATTGCCTAATTCGTGATAAACGATTGCACATCTCTACTCCCTAATGGAGTTGCAGGGCTCTCGATGTGGGCAGTGTAAAGGCTGCGATGGCCCCCACCCCCCCTCCCTCCCCCGCCTCCCACTTCCCACACACGGCGCATTTGCATGACTTCATTCGAAAAGCAGATTTTATTGGTTGGATAAAATTGGCTGCAGCCCATAAACATTGAATAAACAGCAATTAGCAAGCATAACTATAACATCATTGTAACTATACACAACTGCATAACAAGTTGTAACTAAATTAGTGACTAGCGATGGCCCCCCTACGCTTCTAAAAGTCGAAGGTATGAAAATCAGCTGAGGCGGGTGCACACCCCTTGGCCGTATAAGCCGTGGAGCCATAGCGTCCGTCGACCCGACCGTGGAAGTCAGGAATGTTTGTTCTAATCGCCTCGCCTCAGCATCTCTTGCTTCTTCCCTCTCGGCCGTTGAAGCGTCGAGGGACTGCGCCGGCTCTGCTAGGCCGCTTGCCCAGTCCGAACCACCTATTGGATTCTCCTAAATGCGGGTGGGGGTGGGGGGGGGGTTGCTGTTGCTTGTGCCAGTCACCATGCCAAGGTTCCCCGGTAGCGGAACTGCTTACCGGGGTGAAGCTGCTCTGCTCAGGACGAAAAGGAGGGGCTGCCCGCGCTGGTTCTCCCTTTTCTACTCACCTTCCTATCCGCGCCTCCCCGCCCCCCTCCCCCCCCCCCCAACCTAGCCCTGCCTACCTTGCCTTACCTGCCCCATTGTGCCCTGCTCCCTAACGGAGTCGCAGGGCTCTTAAACACATCGTCTGCTGCTGGCTTCCTTGTTTTTATATGGAACATGAATCCTGGACCATGGATTGTCACTTACAACAACATCAAGAGTGCTTTCCATGTCTGTGAATACCAGATCAAAATAAAAATATCACTCCAGATATATGGGTTTTTACAGATTCCATGCAGAACAGCACAAACTGTGATATCATGATGTCCCTGGTAAAATCTGAAGCTTCAACTGTGTTCTCAAATTGACATTTGGAAGACTGCTCTCCTACCAGCAGCACTTCTCTTGCCCCTTTAGGTATTATCTGGATGATTTCCACTAATCTTCATATACTGAGGGGTAGATTTTAAAAGGAGCGTGCACGCGTCCATGTGCACACAGTTCCCGGAGCCTGCACATGGACACGTGAATTTTATAACATGCGTGCATCACCTCGCGCATGTTATCAAATGCGAAATCCACGCGCACATGTGCGCTGGATTTTAGCATCTGCATGCGCTTGTCTGGGCAGGTGTTTGTCACGCAGGCAATGGGGGGATTTTTAAAAAACACATGCGGCGACACAGGTAGGCTTTTCCCCAGTTCCCTCCCAGGCTGCTCCTTATCCTTCCTCCCTCTTCTCCTCTCCTCCCTGACCCCTAAACTATCTCTAATTAGCATTTTTTTTTTCATACTTATTGCTCCTCTGTAGCAGAAGTAATCTCCGTGCGCCGGCCAGCTGCCGGCGCACAATTCCCCAGGACAGCGTCTAATGGAGCTGTCCCGGCCCGCCCCTTTGTTCAGGTCCGGCACTTTGGCGCATATCGGGGAATACATGCGTGGCCAGGCCCTTTAGAAAATGTGTGCGGCGCATGCAGGGCCCGGCCAGGCGTGAAACCCCCGACTTTTACACGTGCAGGGCTTTTAAAATTGGCCCATACATTGTCTATACAGCAAATCTGTAGTGGCTCCAAATTCCATCTCTGGAATAAGCCATAATACTTCTGCCTCTTCCCTTATGCTTGCATTTCTGTTGGTTTTATATTATCTTTCATGTAAGAAGCACTCCTTTTTCTCTTCTTTGCTACCCTTCCCTGCATGAGGAAAGCAAAGCCTGATATGATTATATTCTGATCATTTTCCACACTGTGCTACGGCTTTGAAAAAGAGTCAAAATCCAGGTCAGCCTTTGCCTGTAGGGTATCCTTGGCTGGGATTTAATTACTTAGCCTTTGAGTATTTCTAGACATTGCTTTCCAAATTTTGCTTCTTCCCATCCTGACTGTCCTAGCTGTGTCCTAATATATACCCTCCTTTTTCTCCTTGTTCTTTTCAAGTATATTTGCATTTTTCCCACTGATGCCATTCATGTATATGTGCGTATAAGTATATTTATTTATTTATTTATTTGGAATTTTTATATACCGAATTTCCTGTTAGGAAACAAATCAATCCGGTTTACAGGTAACAGCAAAAATGCCTCGGGACGGGAAACAGTGCCCTTGGCTTTACAAGAAACATATTAAACAAGGTTTTACATATTAAACAAGGCTTTACAAGAAACATATTAAACAAGGCTTTACATGTAACATAATGAAACAGTATATGCGGGTATGTGTGTGTGTGTATGTGGAAGAGCAGCTTGGTTGTCCTGCCTTCTTTCTGCCTCCCATCCTCAGCTAGGTTAAATTTTTGAAAAAGCCCAATTTTAAGTGGACGTGCACCTGTGTCCACAAAAGCCACTTCTACTGCATAAGAGGGGAAATTTTAAAAGGGATGCATGCTGACACCATTACCTGTTTTACCAGTTCCTCCCCAGATTGCCCAGTTAGGTCCTCCAATCTCCTCTGGTTTGATAGCCTGTACACCCCCCAGTTACACCAGATCCTTTATACCCCTCCAAAATGGCTTGTTATGGGGTTTTTTTTACTTGCATGTCATCCATAGCAGAAGTAAATTTACACGGCAGGGGGCCTTGGCGCACTCTGATTTGTGTTAAGTATTTCAACGAGTAATCAAATGATACTGAAAAAATTGACTAGTTAACAAAACCTAACACGTGCTGTCAAGAGTCTCATTTAGTCATATGTGTAACTAATTCTGATTAACACAGAAACTTTGCAGCCAGTTATTTCAGTCACCGGTCGTGTTACCTCTTTTTTTTGTTTTTTTAATTTTTCTTTAAAATGCTTTGCTTAACTTCAATTTTACGTTGTGCAATTCGCAATGAAACCACTTGCATCTTTCAATTGTTTGCGATTTACGATTCACCATGTAAACCACATCAGTTGCATTCAAGAATAAGTCAACTTTCAAATTTGACTCTAACAATCGTAACAGCAACCATTATTTTGACTGCGTAGCCCAATATGTGGTAATACTTAGAACGACTAACAAGACGTAAGGTTAAGAAAGTAACCAGTCCGCCCTGATGCAGCGAAACATTGACAATGGTGGCGGCGTCCAAATAAATTTCTGTGGCTTTTAGAGGCACACACTTGTTAAGAGAAAACAGAAAATCGGCTACAACTTGTGAGATAAGTGGTTTTCATGGTGAATCACAAATTGCTGAATTGTGCAGAGTGTTTTTTATTGCACTCTTTGTTCTATCGGCAGCCAGTGTAATTCTGCAAGTGTTTGAGTGATGTGGTCTCTTTTGCTTTTACCAGTAAGTATTCTGGCTGCAGAGTTTTGTAAGATTTGTAGAGGTCTTATTGTTGAATACGTTAGTCCCAGGAATAGTGTGTTACAGTAGTCTGTGCTGGTGAATATTAGGGATGTGAATCGTTTTTTGACGATTTAAAACAATCGTCCGATATATTTTAAATCGTCAAAAATCGTTAGAGCCGCGATACAATAACAATTCCCCCGATTTATCGTCAAAAAATCGTAAATCGGGGGAGGGTGGGAAAACCGGCACACCAAAACAACCCTAAAACCCACCCTGACCCTTTAAAACAAATCCCCCACCCTCCCGAACCCCCCCAAAATGTTTTAAATTACCTGGGGTCCAGTGGGGGGGAGGGGGTCCCGGCGCGATCTCCCGCGATCTCCCGCTCTCGGGCCACGGCTGCGTTAATAGAAATGGCGCCGGTGGCCCTTTGCCCTTACCATATGACAGGGCAAAGGTAGCGCCGGCGCCATTTTGGTTCCTGACACCCGACGTCACGAGTGCAGGAGATCGCTCCCGGACCTCCGCTGGACCCCCAGGGACTTTTGGCCAGCTTGGGGGGGCCTCCTGACCCCCACAAGACTTGCCAAAAGTCCAGCGGGGGTCCGGGAGCGACCTCCTGCACTCGCGCCGTATTGCTACCTTTGCCCTCACTATGTCATACGACCCGTATGACATAGTGATATAATTAAGCAATTACTAAACCAAATGGAACTAGTAATTAACATTCAAAATGGCGCCGGCGCTACCTTTGCCCTCACTATGTCATACGACCCGTATGACATAGTGAGGGCAAAAGTAGCGCCGGCGCCATTTTGAATATTGGCAATACGGCGCGAGTGCAGGAGGTCACTCCCGGACCCCCGCTGGACTTTTGGCAATTCTTGTGGGGGTCAGGAGGCCCCCCCAAGCTGGCCAAAAGTCCCTGGGGGTCCAGCGGAGGTCCGGGAGCGATCTCCTGCACTCGTGACGTGGGGTGTCAGGAACCAAAATGGCGCCGGCGCTACCTTTGCCCTGTCATATGGTAAGGGCAAAGGGCCACCGGCGCCATTTCTATTAATGCAGCCGTAGCTCGAGAGCGGGAGATCGCGGGAGATCGCGCCGGGACCACCCCACTGGACCCCAGGTAATTTAAAACATTTTGGGGGGGGTTCGGGAGGGTGGGGGATTTGTTTTAAAGGGTCGGGGTGGGTTTTAGGGTTGTTTTGGTGTGCCGGTTTTCCCGCCCTCCCCCGATTTACGATTTTTAACGATTTTTTAAAAAAAAACAAACATGACGATCAGATTTCCCTCCCCCCCCAAGCCAAAATCGATCGTTAAGACGATCGATCACACGATTCACATCCCTAGTGAATATAAGTGCTTGTAGAACTGTTTGGAAGTGTGCTTGGGTTAATAGGGGTTTAAGTCTCCTGAGGACCATAAGTTTGGCGTAGCCTTCTCTAACTTTTTGTGATATGTGTTGCTTAAGGCTGAGTCCCATGTCAATTATTACTCCTAGGCTCTGAGCTTTCTCGGTTAGCTCCACTTCTTGATAGTTTTTAAGTTTGATGGGGTTTTGAATTACCTCAAAGTTTTTACGTTCTAGGTGTATAAATTCAGTTTTTTCAATGTTAGTTACTAGTTCCATTTGGTTTAGTAATTGCTTAATTATATCTAGGTACATCATTGCTAGGTTTAATGTGTTCTCGATTGTTTCCTCTACGGGTAAAATTAGTTGAATGTCATCAGCGTATATGTAGTGTATGATACCTAGTCCAGCCAGGAGGTGGCATAGAGGCAGCATGTAGATGTTAAATAGTGTCGCTGAGAGTGTGGATCCCTGGGGTACTCCTTTTTTTAGCTCAATTCTGTCTAATATTGTGCCCTTAATCTGTACTTGGAAAAATCTATTGTTTAGGTAAGATTTGAACCATTTCATTGTTTTGTTTTGTAGACCTATTTCTTCTAGACTTTTTAGTAGTATGTCATGGTTTACTGTATCAAAAGCTGCTGATAAGTCTAATAGTATCATAATGTAGTGTTTCCCACTATCAAATCCTTGAAGTACGTTATCAGTTACAGTGATTAGTAATGTTTCGGTGCTATAGTGTTTTCTAAAGCCGTGTTGTGAGGGACAAAGTACACAAACTTTCAAAGAGCAGCTGAAAACATTTTTATTTTGCTGCCTTTTCTGCACAGTTTTTGAGTTAGCTGTCTCATTAAGACATGATGCCATCTTGTAAAACTGTATTGTATTTGTTTGCAGTTTCTGGTTTGTCTTAATTTTAGAAATGTTTACATAGTAAGCCCCTCAGAGATGCAGTTAATTAGCGGCATATACATTTTGTCAATTAAATAAATAAGTAAATAAATAAATTGATAAAATAGAAATAGTGCAAGTGGTTCCCTGGAGTGATCATATTTTGATGACTTCTGAGGGCACCATACCATCTAATCAGACCTCTAAAATTTCTAGTGTACCTTATTATTTTAAATGAAGTCACATTGGTAAGGACCAGCTCTGGGATATCTGGTTGCCAGATCTGGTTTCTTATCAACCAAGTGATGTTGATAAAATTGCCCGTCTGTCTTATTAAGCTGAAAACAGTCTCCAGAGTCCCATGGTTTTTGACTGACATAAGAGCATCGAAGACGAATTTAAGAAGGCTAGAGCGACAGCATACATTGAAGTCAAATGAAGCCTTTCTAAGTTACTCCAATGCCCTTGAGCAATACAAATTTTAAATTAAAAAGGTTAAAAAGGATTGCATTTAGAAAAAAAATTCAGGAGACTAGTAACAGCCATCATGAGCTATTTCAGGCAGTTATCAGGCTAACCTCTAAATTCAGGTTGCATCCTCCAGTGCCGCCATCTCCTTGCAGAGTTTTTTCAGAAAAATATTAATACTTAGCGATGTACATTCATCCTGGTTCGGCCACCCCAAAAATCAAAGCGGATTTTCCCGAAATTTCTGGAAAAAATTTTTTTCGAGATTAGTGCGCACTAATGGGAGTTAGCATGCACTAACCCTGTTAGTGCGCGCTAAGCTCGAAATTCAGGGCGGCCGAAAAAAATTGGCCCAAACCGCGGGAAAATGAAATTTCCCACGGTGGGCCGATAATGAAGGCTGAACCAAAAGGTTCAGCCGAATCACATCGCTATTAATAATATCTGCTTTGGTTTTGCACCCACACCTATTACAGTGTTACAATTTTCTTCCTGTGAAGTTTTATGGGAAAATTTTGAACCTATATCTCGATCTGAAGTTGTCATCCTTGCTAAATCAATGAATCCTTCTAATTGTTTTCTCAATCCTTGTGATACTCACATTTTAAAAGCACTAATTGATGATATCTGTTCCCCATTGTTAGTGTTAGTCAATTTGTTGTTTACAGAGGACGTTCTGCCTTTACCTTTGAAAAAATAACTTGGTTTGCCCTGTTTTAAAAAAGCTACAAATTGATCCTACTGACTTGAGCAGCTATTGGCCCTTTTTTTTCTCTCTGTTCTGTAGTTCAGATTTATTTATTTTATTTACTTAGAAGCTTTTATATACCGATGAACGCTGGGAACATCTCATCGGTTCACAATAAACAAAATGCAGCTAAAAGAGCTTTACAGTGAAACAGAGATCAATATGCATAAAATTACGTTAAAATTAAAATTATAATAACAGAGAACTAAGGGTCGAAACGTACAAGAATAAAAACTGCACGATTACAATAATATGGCATGAATTATGCTAATTACAATATAAGTATTTACAAGAATAGAGTCATATAATTCAGAAAGTCATATAAGTCAGAGGGCATAAGAATGAGGTGTTAGTCGTATGCTTGTTTGAAGAGGTGGGTTTTCAAGTTCTGTTTAAATTTTTTAGAGCATGATTCTTGACGTAGGGAGGATGGGAGCTTGTTCCATAGCGGGGGCCCCCCTAAGGATAGGACCCAAGCTTTGGTGGAGCAGAGTTTAAACTGTTTAGGTGATGGAGTGAGTAGTGTTGCTCTATGTTGCTTTTTTGTGGGTCTGTTTGTGTTGTGAAAACTGAGGTGTTCTGTGAACCATTGCATATTTTGGTTGTGGAGGGCTTTGTGGATTAGCGTGAGAGTTTTGTATGATATTCTCGCAGTGACTGGTAACTAATGGAGGTGTTAGAGTACAGGGGTTATGTGGTCGCTTCTATGGGCGTTTGTAAGGATCTGGGCAGCTGCATTTTGTAGTAATTGCAGCGGTTGCAACGTGCTTTTGGGTAAGCCTACGAGCAAGGCATTAGAGTAGTCAATTTTAGATAAAATGAAGGCTTGTAGAATGGTGCGAAAGTCGCTGAGATGTAGAATAGGTTTAAGTTTCTTGAGGGAGTGTAGTTTGAAGTAATAGGCTTTGAGCGTGTAATTAATGAATTTTTTGATTATCAATAGTGATGCCAAGGCTGCGCACCGGTTGGTTGGAGGCAGTGGAGGAGTGGAGAGTGCTGCCTGGCTGAAGGGGTGAGGGTATTTTTTGTGGTGTGATATAGAGCAGCTCAGTTTTAACAGTGTTGAGTGCAAGGTAGTTGCTTTTCAAGAGTGTATTAATGACCGCTAAGGTGGAATTCAAGGTCTCAGTAGCTTTGTGAAGTGTGTCATTTACCGGTATAAGGATTTGCATGTCATCGGCATAGATGAAGTGCAGGAGGCCTAGTGTGGATAGAAGGTTGCAGAGGGGGAGGAGATAAATGTTGAATAATGTAGAAGACAGGGAGGAACCTTGAGGAACACCTTGTGCAAGGGGGATGGGTTTGGAGGTACAATTGCCTATTTGGACACTGTATTGTCTGTCCTGCAAGTAGGATTGGAACCATTGGAGGGCTGCTCCTGTGATGCCAATATCGGTGAGGCGCTCTATTAGTATTTTATGGTTGACTCCAAAGGCATCAAAGGCAGATGAGATATCGAGGAGTACCAGGCTATGTGAAAGACCTTTGTCCAGGCTTCTGAGAATGTAATCAGACAAAGAGATAAGTAAGGTCTCAGTGCTGTGATGACATCAGAAGCCATATAGTGACTGCGATAGAATGTTGTGATTATCTAGGTAATCAGTTAATTGGCGGTTGACAGACTTCTCAAGGATTTTAGCTATGAGGGGCAGATTGGATATGGGGCGAAAGTTTGTGAGGTCATATGGATCAAGTGTAGGTTTTTTCAATATGGGTTTGATAATGGCATGTTTGAGATTTTTGGGAACAATGCCAAGTGTGATGGATCTGTTGATGATATTTGAGAGGGGTTTGGTAATATTGTTTGGGATGTTGAGGAGGGTTTTTGTAGGGATGGTGTCTGATGGGTGAGTACAAGGCCTCATTTTTTTTAAGATGGATTCAATTTCCACAGAGGATGTAGTATCAAGTGCAGAGAGCCTTGCAGTGTTGTTGTTCAAGTGGAGGTCAGATGAGACTTGTGTGGAGGTGAAACTAGACATAATGTTGTCTATTTTCCTGTGGAAAAAGGTAGCTAGGTCTTCGCATTTGCCCTGTTCGTCTGCATCTTGTGTGATATTTAGGTTTGATTTAGTTAAGGTGTTTACCAATTCAAATAGGGCTCGAGGATTGAATTGAAGGTGATGTATTCTGTGAGCATAGAAGTCTCTTTTTGTTTTATCGATGGCTGTTCTGTATGTATGGAGGTATGATTTAAAGGTCGTGAGTTGCGCTGTGGTAGGATTTTTGCGCCAGTTTCTCTCCAATCTTCTGAGGTTGTGTTTCATGGATTTAAGCTCAGTGGAATACCAGGGTTGTTTATTCTTTTTAGCTGGGTTGATCACGCGCAACTGCATGGGGCAAAGCTTGTTAGCTATTGAATTTATACAGTTGTTCCAAGAGTCAAGGGCAGTTTTTGCATCAGTTAAATCGAGATTGTTGAGTTCCATTCTGAGGGCTGTTACTAGGTCTTCCTGTTTACAGTTACGTCTGAATTGAATGGTTTTCTTGTGTTGCATGGGTATAGAGGAGTTTTTTTATGGAGCAGGTAATGTCAATACGGAAATGATCAGACCATGGAAGAGGGGTGCAGGTAGGTGAGTTAGTTTGAATTTGGGTGTTGGTGAAAATGAGGTCCAAGGTATGTCAAGCTCTGTGTGTGGGGTTGGAGATGAGTTGTTTAAAGCCAAGAGCATCTAATGTAGTTAAGATGGCCTCACAGGGGGGTGTGATAGGTATAGCATCAACATGGATGTTGAAATCTCCAAGGATAATTGCTGGGAGATGAATGTTTATGTGTTTGGAAATGTATTCAATTAGGAGAGAGGGGTTTTTTCAAGAAGCCCTGGGGGGGCGTAAGGGAGGCAGATTTGTAGGTTGGGTGCGGTGAAAAGGCTAATTTCTAGTTTGTGTGGTGGGGAAATAGGTTTGCATGACAATTTAAAGACCTTTTTAGCTGCTAGTAGGAGACCACCCCCTTTTTTTGGGGTCTGGGGGTAGAGAAGATATTGTAAGTTTCCACAGTTAATTGATTAATAAGGGCTGTGTCAGTGTCCTTTAGCCATGTTTCAGTAATGGCTAGAATGTCTGGTTTGTCATCAGTAAGGATATAATTGATTATGGGGAGTTTTTTGGAGATGGAGTGAGCATTAAGCAGTAGGATTGTGAATGTAGTGAGCCCAATAATTTGTGTGAATGGAGTAGTCATGATGGGAAGAAGATTTCTGTGACGTTCTCGTGGGTAATTGTTGCAGGGGTTATGGGGAGCAAAGGTTTAGTGCTTGATAATGGGAATGCAAAGGGAGTGCATAGTTGGAGTGTAGGGGATAAGCAGATAGCTGAATTCAAAAAGGGGAGCAAGGGTATTGTGGGGTGTGGCGGGGAAAAAGGAGGGACGTTAGGAAGGGCCACAGGAGTTTTCTAAAATGGCGGAGGGGGGAAGTCTCAGTGTGTATGCGGTGGTGGGAGGAGAAAGGAAAAAGGGATATTAGATTAAGAGATACTAGAAAAAGAGATATCCTGGCGAGATTATGGAGAATTATTGCTGTGAGAGTTTTTCACAGGGGAGGAGTAAAAGTGTGGTAAACGCCATAGAGTCGTCAGCTGCAGAGGGGTGGTAGGTTTGTAGTTCCTGGTCCTCAATTGAGACTGCAGTCTTGGGGCAAGTGGTGTTGGTGAATTGGAGCCGTAGGAAATGTTGGTGAGTGGGCACAAAGTGGATGCACGAAGGGGCGCACTAAGGGGCAGGCCCCTTAGGTCGCGCTCCTTCGTGCGCGCAATGCCCGGCACGCGGCTCCACTGTAGCGAGCCCAAATTTAAAGGGCTGGTAGAGCCGTCCTCCCAGGCGTCAACGTAGATGCAGCTCCTGCTTCCTGATTGGAGGCTTTGGAGCTCAGGGAGGGTAGTAGGGCGGAGCGGAGCAATGGCGGCGGCGGCGCAATTCTTACTTTTCTTCTCTTTTTCTGTTGATTTTCACTTCACTTCTTTCTCTCTCACTCTCTTTCGTTGGCTTCGGGTTGGGTCTCTCTCTATTGGTCTCCGGGTCGGGTCTCTCTCTTCCAATCTCCGTGGGGGCTCTCTCTTTTTCTCCCGGGTTTGCCTCGCTTTCGGTCTTCCGGGTTTTGGGCAACGGGAGTAGGCCTCGTGCTGGCCCGGAGTAGGACGAGACGGCAGTGCTGGTCAGCGGGTTCCTCAGTGCAATGTCGGAGTCAGTCACGGGCATGGAGGGGCAACAGGCAGTAACCCCGGTTAGGTAGGCCGCGAAAGGGATGCGCCGCTGTAGCGAGCCCAAATTTATTTTTTTTTTAATTCTTTATTTATCATCTTTTAACAAATATACAAATAAAATTTGTATCAGAAAAAGCAGAGATACAGAAGATAACAAATAGTCTGTAGAGTCTTATTCCTCTCCAGACTTTTAACATCCAAAAATAACATAATATTTAGAACACTCTTATTACATAGGAAATATGGAGAGAAAGGAAATGTTAGAAGGAGTTTACAAGGAAATCAGATACAATGAAGTGCCCTTGTCACATCTAATTCTCTATCATCCCTATATTCTCATTGGGGATTCTCCTGCCAGACAAGAAGGCCTTCAATTGATCTGGTATAAAAAAGATATATGTATTCCTGGCCAGTTTTATGATGCATTTACATGGGTAGCGTAACTTAAAACTACCCCCCAATGCTAGGGTCTCAGGTCTCATCTGGAGAAATTCTTTTCTACGCTGTTGCGTAGACTTTGCCAAGTCTGGGTAAATTCGAATAAGACCCCCACAAAACAATTCAGTGATATTTTTGAAATAATTCCTCATAATCTTAGAAATAGCATTTTCATCAAAGAAAGAAACAAAGAGAACTGCACGATCTATTATTTCTACATTTGAATTTTCAAGGAAATCGGTCAGATTTTGTAAATCTGGCCCTTGTTGGGGAAAAACTGAAGGAGTGCTAGTTTTCTTTAGTAGAAAGAACAATTTCTTAACTGATGGAATCTCTTGCTGAGGTATCTTTAAAGCTTCCATTACATATTTCTTAAATGAAAAGAGTGGGATTTCTCCCATTAAAATCGGGAAATTCAAAAATCTCAAGTTCAAGTGTCTCATATGATTTTCTATGGACTCCAACCTCCTTAATGTTGAAATTCTTTCTGCTACAATTGAAGCGTTTGTAGCTTGGAGGCTTTTTATTTCTTCATTTATTTGTTTTATGGAATTATCTTGTTCTATAAATTTCTGACTCGTGTCTTTCTCAAGTGTCCCCACTTTGGCTGAAATTTCATCAAGTTGTAAGGACTGATTGTCTAGCTTAGTAGACATCCTCATCATGAGATCCCAGATATTATCCAGGGTTATTATCGCCGGTTTAGTAAATTGCTGGGTGAGAGATTTTCTTACCCCGTGTCCAGTGCTTTTCTCCAGCTCTCCCGATGTTCTAGGGACAGCCGCCGCCATTTCCTCTCCTCTCCCTGGCGTCTCAGCTGCACGGGGTTGCAGGATCCCTCCTGACTCTCCAGCCGTCCGGGCGCCTTCTGATCCACTCAGCTGATTGAATCGAACCTCCTCGGTTTGCAAGTCAGCTTCTCCAGCAACCGTTGGGGGCAAAGCTCGTGCCGGCGTTCTGGGATCCGGAGGGCTTAGTGATGTTTCCCCGGGTGAGTACAGCTCTCCTTCCGCCGACTCTCCAATGGGGCTAACCGCCCTCGATTCTGATGTGACCACGGCGAACTCTGAGATTAAACGTTGTCCGGCAGCAGTGTCCAGGTCGGGTGGATAAACCCGGACCTTGCCCTTCCTTTTGTGGGGCATCTTTGAGGTATTTGCGCTTTAGCTTTGATTTCAGAAATCTGCGGTCCGGAGCTAACGCCAGTGCTCCCGCTCAGGGCGCCATCTTGGTTTCTCTCCAGCAGCGAGCCCAAATTTAAAGGGCTGGTGGGTCCGTCCTCCCAGGCGTCGACTTAGACGCAGCTCCTGCTTCCTGATTGGAGGCTCTGGAGCTCAGGGAGAGTAGTAGGGCGGAGCGGAGCGATGGCGGCGGCGGCGGCGCGATTCTTACTTTTCTTCTCTTTTTCTCTTGATTTTCACATCACTTCTCTTTTTCTCTCTCACTCTCTTCCGTTGGCTCTGGGTCGGGTCTCTCTCTTTTGTTCTCCGGGTCGGGTCTCTCTCTTTTGTTCTCCGGGCCAGGTTTCTCTCTTCCGGTCTACACGGGGGCTCTCTCTTTTTCTCCCGGGTTTGCCTCGCTTTGGGCGATGGGAGTAGGCCTCGTGCTGGCCCAGAGTCAGACGAGATGGCAGCGCTGGTCAGCGGGTTCCTCGGTGCGATGTCAGAGTCAGTCGCTGGCACGGAGGAGCAACAGGCAGTAACCCCGGTTGGGTAGGCCGTGAAAGGGTTTTTGAAGCAGTTGTACACAAACAATGACATGACTTCCTTAATAATATTAATATTTAAAACATATTTCAGTTCGGTTTTTGCCCTCAGTACAGCACTAAATTTTGAATTCAATCAAGTGTGTATGCTATATGGTAAGAATTTGATGCTGGCACTGATATTATTCTAGTACTTTTAGACATATCTGCAGCATTTGAAACACTGGATCATACAATTCTGCTAGCCCATCTTATGGTGATTGGGATTGCAGGGCCAAGCTATACCTGGTTTAAACCATATCCGTGTGGTTAGATGCAAAAAGTTCAGTTTAATTTCACACCTCCGGCTGGCTTCCATTAATAACTGTACTGCCTCAGGGCCCTCACTTTTGACCACACTTTTCAATATTTATTTCAGGCCAGTCTTGGACTGCAATATCATATCTATGCAGATGATATTTATTTTTTTCTCTATTACATCTGACATGAAGATGCAATGAGTGTTATCTCAATATATCTCCAGAATATTAAGGGCTGGCTTACAAAAAAAAGACTATCATTAAATTCTGGAAAAACTGAAAGTATCAGATTTAGAAGGACACCTACGTCAAATCGCCCTTTCTGTGCTTATTTTGATGAACATGAACTAAAAGTTGTGACTGATGTTTGCAATTTTGGAGTTATTTTTTTTTTTTTTATCAAGGCCTGACTTTCAAACCACATGTAAATCACAAGTATGAAATTCCTTCTATAAATTATGAATTCTTGATAATTTAAAACCATTTTTAGAGCAAATGGTTTAATTTTGACAGCTTTAATATTGACAGGTTTGGACTATTGTAGTTCTATTTACCTTTGCCTTCCCACCTCTACAATTCAAGCTCTTCAAGTAATGCAGAACTGTGCTGCATGGGTTTTGACTAATACCGGCAGATTTAATCAAATGACGTCCATTTATACTCCTTCACTGGCTGCCTATTAAGTGGCGGATTACTTTCAAAGTTTTAAAAATGATTCATAAAACTCTTAGTAATAATGCACCATCCTGAATTGCCTCGCTATTAAAGATCCATTGACCTAAAAAAAATTTGAGATCTGCTGGGCAATGCCTTTTGAAAATGCCTACAATGCATGCACTTAGGATTGGCAAAATCCATGACCATTTATTGTGGAACAGTCTTCTGGAATTTTTATGCAAGAAGATTGGTTTTAAAAGTTTTAAAGCAACATTGATGACATCTTTTTAGGCAAGCATTTTTTAAATATATGATCATTATTTTGCTTTTAATTTTTTGAAGGTGGAATTGTTGATTTAGATTTTTTTTTATGCCATTTAATATCTTTTGCTTTGCTGTAGGCTCATGTCATTTTATTTGATAAGTACAACATTTTATTATTTCTTTTAATGTTTTTATTGTTCATATTATTTATTTATATTTTAATCTATGTCTTTTTTCTGTTTTATTCATATTTTCTGTTTTCTGTTTATTACCAATAGGGCACTTAGGTAAGATAAGGCCATCGCGAAAAGACTAGACACATTTTTTGCTTCAGAGTTTACTAATGAGGGCGTTGGGGAGATACTCGTTTTAGATACAATTTTCAAAGGTGATGATTCAGATGAATTGAACCATATCAAGGTGAACCTGGAAAATGTAGTTATCCAGATTGACAAACTGAAGAGTAGCAAATTGCCCAGACCAGACAGTATACACCCAGGTTCTGAAATAAAATTTCAGATCTGTTACTAGTAATTTGTAACCTACCATTAAAATTGTCCATTGCACCTGAAGACTGGAGGGTGACCAGTATAACCCCGATATTTAAAAAGGGCTCTGGGATGATCCAGGAAACTCTAGACAAATAGGTCTAACTTCAGTGCCAGGAAAAATCATAGAAACTATTCTAAAGAATAAAATCATAAAACATGCTGGGGCAGATTTTATAAATCTGCGCACACGCGTACTTTTGTTCGCGCACCAGGCGCGAACAAGAGTACGCGGGATTTTAATAGATACGCGCGTATCCATTAAAATCCAGGGTCGGCGCACGCAAGGCTGCCCAAAATCGGCAGCCTGCGCGCGCCGAGCCGCGCAGCCTGCCTCCATTCCCTCCGAGACCGCTCCGAAATCGGAGCGGCCTCGGAGGGAACTTTCCTTCCACCCCCCGCACCTTCCCTTCCCTTACCTAACCCACCCCCCTGGCCCTATCTAAAAACACCCCCTACCTTTGTCGGCAAAGTTACGCCTGCTGGAAGCAGGCGTAACTTTGCGTGCGCCAGGCCTGCTGCCGCGCTCCATGTTCCGGTCCGGGGGCTGGTCCAGAGGCCGCGGCTCGCCCCCGGAACACCCCTGGGCTGAAACCACGCCCGCGGCATCGCCCCCGAAATGCCGCGTCATTCACGACATGCCCCCGAAACACCGCGTCACTCCCGGCACGCCCCCAACACGCCCCCCCGATACGCCCCTCCATGCAAGCCCCGGGACTTATGCGCGTCCTGGGGCTTGCGCGCGCCGCCGAGCCTATGCAAAATAGGCTCGGCGCGCGCAGGGGGGGGTTGGGGTAGGTTTTCGGGGGGTAAGCGCATATTTTATGTGCATACCCCTTTGAAAATCTACCCCATAGATTGGACTTGGTTTAATGGGACATAGCCAACATGGATTTACCCAAGGGAAGTCTTGCCTCACAAATCTGCTAAATTATTTTGAAGGGGTTAATAAACATGTGGATAAAGGTGAGCCAGTAAATTTAGTTTACATTTTCAGAAGATGAAAGACTCCTAAGAAAATTATAAAGTCATGGGATAAGAGGCAATGTCCTTTTGTGGATTTCAAACTGGCTAAAAGATCGGAAACAGAGAGTAGGATTAAGTGGTCAGTTTTCTCAGTGTAGAAAGATAAACAGTAGAGTACCTCAGGGATCTTTACTTGGAACGGTGCTTTTTAATATATTTATCAATGATCTGGAAAGGGGAACAATAAGTGAAGTGGTGAAATTTGCGATGACACAAAATTATTTAGAGTTGTTAAATCACAAGCGGATTGTGATAAATTGCAGAAAGACCTTGCAAGATAGAAAAACTGGGCATCCAAATGGCAGATGAAATTTAATGTGGACAAATGCAAAGTGATGCAGATAGGGAAAAATAACCCATCTTGTAGTTACACGATGTTAGATTCCATATCAGGATTTACCACCCAGAATAAGACTAAGCATTATAATGGACAAAACATTGAAATTGTCAAGCTCAGTGTGCTGCAGCAATGAAAAAAGCAAACAGAAGGTTAGGAATTATTAGGAAAGGAATGTTGAATAAAATGGAGAATGTCATAGTACCTCTGTATCACTCCAAGGTGAGAGTACACCTTGAGAACTGTATGCAAATATGGTCGTCACAACTCAAAAAAAGATATAGTTGCATTGGTAAAGGTTCAAAAAATGGAGACCAAAATGATAAAGGGGATAGAACGGCTCCTCTATAAAGAAAGGCTAAAGAGGTTAGGGCTGTTCAGCTTGGAGAAGAAATGGATGAGGGGGAATATGATAAAGATCTATAAAATCATGAAAGGACTACAACAGGCAATTGTGAATTGGTTTTTTACTCTTTCAGATAATACAAGGACTGGGGGCACGCCACAAAGTTAGAAAATAGCACATTTAAAATAAATCAGAGAAAATTATTTTTCACTCAACACACAATTATGCTCTGAATTCATTGCCATAGGATGTGGTTAAGGCAGTTAGCGTAGCTGGGTTTATAAAAGGTTTGGACAAGCTCCTGGAATTGAAGTCCATAAATTGCTATTAGCCAAGTTAATTTAGGGAATAGCCACTGCTTAATACCGGCATTAGTAGCATGGGATCAATTTCATTTTTGGGTCCTTGCAAGGTACTTGTATACTGGATTGGCTACTGTTGGAAACAGGATGCTGGATTTGATGGACCCTGGGTCTGACCCAGTATGGCAAATTCTTATGTTTTATGGCACCGCGGCATACAGTTGTTCAAATAAATAAAATAAATAAATAGTTTTCCAGGGAAAAATATCTACAGAAAAAGCTGCTGCAAATCTTTGCAGTTCCTTTTTTCCTATGCAATTTTCATACTTTCCCTTTGAGAACTGAAACAAAGCCCTTAGGTAAAAATACTTGCAAACTTTACAACTTCCACAAGGACAGTAACTTTCATACGTGCACACAGGTGCACTTGTGCACACATTCATTGGCCCGTGCCCAGGAACATGGCCATTTTATAACATATTATAAAATAGCCTGCACACAATTTTGTGTGACAAACCAAAATACAAAAAGGTCTCCACTATAGTGAGTGCAATTATAACAAAAGTCAAAATCAAACCCCACTAAATCTCAAAAACTTTTGTTAAAGGCAAATACTGCACTGTTTGCTTAAAAGCACAAAAAATATGAGAAGATGGATGGTGGTGGTTTCTTACTTGTGTACACCGTTAAAGGTACCTAACCAGGTAGCCCAATGAATAATTATATATATATAATCATTAACCGGCTACCAACCACAATTTTATGTGGTCATGCGCCTATGTGCACAAAAGCCACATCTACCGTGTAAATGGGGAGATTTTAAAAGACACACACATCGACACCATTACCAGTTTTACCAGTTCTTTCCCAATTTGCCCAGGTAAGGACTGGACTTCCAAACCCTCCTAGTTTAATAGCCTCTTCTCTCCCCTATTAGCCCCGATTCTTAAAACCCTGCTGATCTGCTAGAATTTTTGTTTTTCAACTTACATGTCCCTCACAGCAGAAGTAAAGTTATACATCAGGGGACCCCGGCATGCGCCAGGGCGTGTAACTATTTAAGTGCAAATTTCAAGTTTGCATCCAAGAACACCCATGCCCCACCCACACCTTGTCTGCCCCGCCCCTTTTTTATCCTTTCATTTTTGTGCACAGTGGCAAGAATGCGCATATACATCCAGTTTTAAAATCTGTGCAGCACGTGCCGGCCCGACATATTCACGTATCTCCTAATTTCGGTGGATGTCAGGCTTTTAAAATTCACCTTATAGGTTTGTAAATTTTCCATGCATTTGTTCATTTGTTTCCTTTTTAAAAATTCCATGATGAAAACATCCTCACAAACAATCTGAACAGATACTTACTGAAGCAGGGAATTTCTATGTCATTAATATCCTATATTCCAGCTACTGTGATTTCTCAGCATCTAATTAGGCATTTTATTTATCTTCTTTGTTTACAATATAGTACATTATCCTTTTAGCTGTATAATTAATTCAATTGTAATCTGAAATTGTTCAGATGCGACTTATTTATTTATTTATTTCAATACTTATAGTTCTCCATTTTACTAAAGGCAGTTCATGGCGGAATACAACTTATTTAAAACAATCAATACAATCACCAAATAAAATACAAATTACATATTAAGAGCTTCCTTAAATAACAAACTCTTCAGAACTGTATGAAAACAATTATAACCAGAAGTTAATCGAAGATTATCAGGGAGGGTATTCAATAAAAATGGAGCAACCAAAGAAAAAGCACAAGAACTCATACAGTGGAGCCTGGCAGACTTAGCCATAGGCAATGACAGTAGTTGTTTATTACTAGATCCTAAAGAGCACTGTGACTAATACAATGGAAGAACCTTTTTTAAATAGGACAAGGGCCATAAAGTACTTAATGAATCAACACAAGAATCTTAAATTTCATCCATTGCTCCATGGATGGAGAGAAGGAGCAGGGGTGATATTATATAGACTTTCAGATACTTGAAAGGTTTTAATAATCCATGGTCAACAACAAACCTTTTCCGTTGGAAAAAAATCAGTAAAACAAGAGGTCACGATTTGAAGCTCCAGGGAGGAAGACTCAGAACCAATGCCAGGAAGTATTTCTTCACAGAGAGCGTGGTGGATGCCTGGAATGCCCTTCCGGAGGAAGTGGTGAAGACTAAAACTGTGAAGGATTTAAAAGGGGCATGGGATAAACACTGTGGATCCATAAAGGCTAGAGGATGGGAATGAAGAGAAGAGCCTTGGGGGTGAAGTACTGGAGTGGAGGCTACTACCTGATGATTACTACCCTTACTCAATAAGGGCCAGATTTTAAAACGTATGCATGGGCGTAGATTTGTGCGCACAAATCTACGCCCGATTTTATAACATGCGTGCGCAGCCACGCGCATGTTATAAAATCCAGGGTCGGCACGCGCAAGGGCGTGCACACTTGTGCACCTTGCGCACACTGAGCCCTAGGGAAGCCCCAATGGCTTTCTCTGTTCTCTCCGAGGCCACTCCTTTCCTTCTGCCCCACCCCCCACTTTCCCCTCCCTTCCCCTACCTAACCCGCCCCCAGCCCTATCTAAACCCCCCCTCACCTTTGTTCGCGAAGTTGCGCCTGCCTCTGGGCAGGCGTAGGTTGCACGCGCCGACCGAGTGCTGGTGCGCAAACCCCCGGCACGTCTGCTGTGCCAGAGGCCTAGGTCCTGCCCCCGGCCCACTCACTTCCCACCCATTTTTTCAAACCCCGGGACATACGTGCATCCTGGGGCTTGCACGCGTCGCCGAGCCTATGCAAAATAGGCTCGGCATGCACAGGGACAGGTTTTCGGGGTTACGTGCGTAACACTTTGAAAATCTGCCCCTTAGCCTTCGCAAGGTTAATGCAACTCCAACATTGCTCTCTGCTTCATCGGCAAGGAGAAATGTGGAAAAGAGGATTTGCATTCAGATAACAACCAACAAGACTGAACTTCACAATCTGGGTAAACAAATAAGCGTGGCAGTAGCTTGGCCATTATGGCGGTTACTACCCTAAACCAATTAAGCCTGAAACATCACTTTGAAAGCATATACAGAGTTGCTCTCTGCTTCTACGGCAGGGGGAAATGTGGAAAACAGGATTTGCATTCAGACAACCACCAACAAGGACTGAACTTCACAATCTAGGTAAACAAATAAGCATGGGGGTAGCTTGCTTATTATGACAGTTACTACCCTAAACCAATTAAGCCTGTTGCATCACTTTGAATGCATATCCAGCGCTGCTCTTTGCTTCAATGGTAGGGGGAAATGTGGAAAACAAGATTTACATTCAGACAACATCCAACAAGACATTGATCTGTGCAGTCTGGGTAACCAAGCATTGGGATAACTTGCTTAATGCGGCGGTTACTACCCTTATCCATTAAGCCTTATGCTCACCTTTGTTGTAACTCCAACATTATTCTTTGTATCAATGACAGGGGATGGCAGGAAATTTGAATCAAATAGTTACCTACAAGGACCCTGAACTTGGTGGTTGATGAAACAGATAAGTATGGAAAAAGTGTGAGAGCTTGCTGGGCAGACTGGATGGGCCAATTGGTCTTTTATTGCCATCATTTCTGTGTTTCTATGTTTCATTGGCAACCAGTGCAATTTATACAGAACTGGTGAAATATGATCTCTTACTAGTCGATTTTAAAAGCTCTATGTATGCCGAAGCCGGGAGATATGCGCCTGACTCAGTGCAGTGCATGGATTTTAAAACCCACGTGAGTATGCATGTATCTCCCGGTAAACAACCAAAAATAATTTTCTCCAAAATGGGTGGGCCACGGGCAGGAATTGGGCATGCCAGAACTCCTAAATGAAGTCTGTGTTTAAGTCTTCACACGCACAAGTGCGTTCCAGGGTCCCCTACCGCGTACTGGGTCAGACCATGGGTCCATCAAGCCCAGCATCCTGTTTCCAACAGTGGCCAATCCAGGCCATAAGAACCTGGCAAGTACCCAAAAACTAAGTCTATTCCATGTTACCATTGCCAGTAATAGCGGTGGTTATTATCTAAGTTAACTTAATTAATAGCAGGTAATGGACTTCTCCTCCAAGAACTTATCCAATTCTTTTTTAAACACAGCTATACTAACTGCACTAACCACATCTTCTGGCAACAAATTCCAGAGTTTAATTGTGCATTGAGTGAAAAAGAACTTTCTCCGATTAGTTTTAAATTTGGACCTCTCATGATTTTAAACACCTCTATCATATCCCCCCACTGCCGTCTCTTCTCCAAGCTGAAAAGTCCTAACCTCTTTCGTCTTTCCTCATAGGGGAGCTGTTCCATTCCCTTTATCATTTTGGTCGCCCTTCTCTGTACCTTCTCTATATCTTTTTGAGATGCGGCGACCAGAATTATACACAATATTCAAGGTGCGGTCTCACCATGGAGTGATACAGAGGCATTATGACATTTTCTGTTTTATTCACCGTTCCCTTTCTAATAATTCCCAACATTCTGTTTGCTTTTTTTGACTGCTGCAGCACACTGAACCAACAATTTCAATGTGTTATCCACTATGACGCCTAGATCTCTTTCTTGAGTGGTAGCTCCTAATATGGAACCTAACATTGTATAACTATAGCATGGGTTATTTTTCCCTATATGCATCACCTTGCACTTATCCACATTAAATTTCATTTGTCATTTGAATGCCCAATTTTCCTGTCTCAGAAAGTCTTCCAGCAATTTATCACAATCTGCTTGTGATTTAACTACTCTGAACAATTTTATATCACCTGCAAATTTGATTACCTCACTCATCGTATTTCTTTCCAGATCATTTATAAATATATTGAAAAGTACGGGTCCCAATACAGATCCCTGAGGAACGCCACTACCCACTCCCTTCCACTGAGAAAATTGGCCATTTAATCCTACTCTTTGTTTCCTGTCTTTTAGCCAGTTTGTAATCCACGAAAGGACATCGCCACCTATCCCATAACTTTTTTACTTTTCCTAGAAGCCTCTCATAACGAACTTTGTCAAATGCCTTCTGAAAATCCAAGTACACTACATTTATCGGTTCACCTTTATCCACATGTTTATTAACTCCTTCAAAAAAGTGAAGCAGATTTGTGAGGCAAGACCTGCCTTGGGTAAAGCCATGCTGACTTTGTTCCATTAAATGTGTTTCTATATGTTCTGTGATTTTGATATTTAGAACACTTTCCATTATTTTTCCTGAGACTGAAGTCAGGCTAACTGGTCTGTAGTTTCCAGGATCACCCCTGGAGCCCTTTTTAAATATTGGGGTTACATTAGCCACCCTCCAGTCTTCAGGTACAATGGATGATTTTAATGATAGGTTACAAATTTTTACTAATAGGTCTGAAATTTCATTTTTTAGTTCCTCCAGAACCCTGAGGTGAATACCATCTGGTCCAGGCGATTAACTACTCTTCAGTTTGTCAGTCAGGCCTACCACATCTTCTAGGTTCACCGTGATTTGGTTCGGTCCATCTGAATCATCACCCATGAAAACCTTCTCTGATACGGGTATCTCCCCAACATCCTCTTCAGTAACCACTGAAGCAAAAAAATCATTCAATCTTTCCTCGATGGCCTTATCTTCTCTAATTGCCCCTATAACCCCTCGATCATCTAACGGTCCAACTGACTCCCTCACAGGCTTTCTGCTTCTGATATATTTTAAAATGTTTTTTCTGTGAGTTTTTGCCTCTACGGCCAACTTCTTTTCAAATTCTCTCTTAGACTGTCTTATCAATGTCTTACATTTAACTTGCCAAAGTTTTTGCATTATCCTATTTTCTTCTTTTGGATCCTTCTTCTAATTTTTGAATGAAGATCTTTTGGCTAAAATAGCTTCTTTCACCTCCCCTTTTAACCATGCCGGTAATCATTTTGCCTTCTTTCCACCTTTCTTAATGTGTGGAATACATCTGGATTGTGCTTCTAGGATGGTATTTTTTTTAACAATGACCACGCCTCTTGCACACTTTTTACTTTTGTAGCTGCTCCTTTCAGTTTTTTTCTAACAATTTTTCTCATTTTATCAAAGTTTCCCTTTTGAAAGTTTAGCACGAGAACCGTGGATTTGCTTACTGTCCCCCTTCCAGTCATTAAATCAAATTTGATCATATTATGATCACTATTGCCAAGCGGCCCCACCACCGTTACCTCTCTCACCAAATCCTGTTCTCCACTGAGAATTAAATCTAAAATTGCTCCCTCTCTCGTCGGTTCCTGAACCAATTGCTCCATAAAGCTATCATTTATTACATCCAGGAGCTTTATCTCTCTAGCGTGTCCCGATGATACATTTACCCAGTCTATGTTGGGGTAATTCGTTTCCACGCTGTGATGTTTGAGACGTACGGTCCTCTTTAAATCAATAAAGACTCTGTGTCCATGATTCCTATATGCCCCTGAAGAAGCTTTTTAAGCGAAACACTAGGACGTATCATACTTGGATTTAAAGAGTCTATTCCTTAACACTTGCTTTGGATCGAGGACTATTTTTTAAGAAAATACAAAAAAATACATATAAAAAATGTTTTTGAATGCATTAAAGTATGATGAAGGTGAATGATTAGAAGACCGGTTGGTGTCTTGTTTGAAGTCACACAACGTCAGGCTTGCTGACACCTTCTTAGGCTAATAATATATCATTTTGGGTTCCACATTTTTGTGTCTATATTTGGTAATTGAAGTCTCCCATTATTACCACACTACCAATTTGGTTACCTTCCCTAATTTCTCTTAGCATTTCACTGTCAGTCTCTCCATCTTGACCAGGTGCATGGTAGTATACTCCTATCACTATAGTCTTCCCCGACTCACAAGGGATTTCTACCTATAAAGATTCAATTGTGCATTTAGTCTCGTGCAGGATGTTTATCCTGTTGGACTCTATGCCATCCCGGACATAAAGCACCACACAGCCTCCCGGGTGCGCCTCTCTGTCATTGTGATATAGTTTGTACCCCGGTATAGCACTGTCCCATTGATTGTCCTCCTTCCACCATGTCTCTGAGATGCCAATTAAGTCTATGTCATCATTCACTGCTATACATTCTAATTCTCCCATCTTACTTCTTAGACTTCTGGCATTAGCACACAAACATTTCAAAGTTTGTTTTTTGTTTGTATTTTCATTCTGCTTTCTAATTGATAGGGATAAGTTAGAATTTTTTAGCTCAGGTAAGTTTTTAGTTACAGGCACTTGGACTACTTTTCTTATTATTGGAACCTCACTGCCTGGATGCCCTAATTCTAGTGCATCATTAGTATCATTTGAAGATACCTCTCTCCGAACCATGCGCTGCTGAGCGACTGTCAGCTTTCCCCTTTGTTCTAGTTTAAAAGCTACTCTATCTCCTTTTTAAAGGTTAGCGCCAGCAGTCTGGTTCCACCCTGGTTAAGGTGGAGCCCATCCCTTCAAAAGAGACTCCCCCTTCCCCAAAAGGTTCCCCAGTTCCTAACAAAACTGAATCCCTCTTCCTTGCACCATCGTCTCATTGAGACTCCGGAGCTCTGCCTGCCTCTGGTGACCTGCACGTGGAACAGGGAGCATTTCGGAGAATGCTACCCAGGAGGTTCTGGATTTAAGTTTTCTACCTAAGAGCCTAAATTTGGCTTCCAGAACCTCCCTCCCACATTTTCCTATGTCGTTGGTGCCCACATGTACCACGACAGCCGGCTCTTCCCCAGCACTGTCTAAAATCCTATCTAGGTGACGTGTGAGGTCCGCCAGCTTCGCACCAGGTAAGCATGTTATCAGGCAATCCTCATGCCCACCAGTCACCCAGCTGTCTACATTCCTAATAATCGAATCACCAACTATGACGGATGACCTAACCCTTCCCTCCTGGGCAGTAGGCCTTGGGGAGATATCCTCGGTACGAAAGGGCAGTGCATCACCTGGAGAACAGGTCCTTGCTACAGGATCCTTTTCTGCTACACCAGGTTGATGTTCTACAATCATGAGACCTTTTCCTCCAAGGCAGCACCAGGGCTGCCAGTCTGAAGTTGGGACTTGGCTACTATGTCCCTGAAGGTCTCATCTATATACCTCTTTGTCTGCCTCAGCTCCTCCAGGTCTGCCACTCTAGCCTCCAGAGATCGGTCTTGTTCTCTGAGAGCCAGGAGCTCTTTGCATCACATGCACATGTACAACTTCTCACCGGTGGGTAAAAAATCATACATGTGACACTCGATGCAAAAGACTGGGAAGCCCCCCTCTTGCTGCTGGACTGCTGCCTTCATCTCAATTTTGATCAGTTCCTAGTTAAGTTTTAGGTTGCTAAGGGAGTAGGAATGTGTCTAATTAATGTCCTTTAAATGTATTAGTGAATTCGCTATATGTCTGGTAGTGGCCTACAGGGGTCTGATCAAACTCTCTATAAAGTTTTTGTTGTTGGGTTTTTTTTTGTGAAAGTGGCACCTGCCTATAAATTAAAGGATGAGTGAGGGGTGGGAGTGTTGGGAAAAACAAACAGTCTAACTTCAGTTAGTCAGCCAGAGTGACTTAATGCTCTCTTGATTAACAAATGTTGGTACCTATTCAAACCAAACTGAACTGAACTTTTTAACCTTTTACTTAGGTATACACTGCTCCTAGCTTATTTCTAGCTTCTTGCTACTTTTGGGGTTGTTTTTTTTGTGTGTGTTTTTGTTTTTGTTTTTTTTTTATACAAACACTCAGTTCTGCTTACTAGCTGCCTTTCAGACTTTTAAAAATAAACACACTACCTACTGCTTACTATCTGCCTTATTGACTGACTATTTAAAAATAAAGTCTAACTTGTTTATTCACTGCCTTACTGACTATTAAAAGCACAAACACACAAACACACTAAATAATATTCCCAAATAGTTAACTTTGCCCCAAAACTTTTAAAAAAGACAATGTCCCAAGCAAAAACTTACTGATTCCTTTCAGCCACCAGCAAGGTGATCCTCTCCTCTCGGTGCTCTAACTTTACTTCTGCTGTGGATGGCATGCAAGGTGCAATACAATGAAAAATAGGGTAGTCAGCGGGGTTTTAAGGCTCAGGTCTGATAGGGTAAAAGAGAGGCCAGTTAGCTAGGGGGGTTAAGAAGTGCTCTCTTTTACTGGGATGAACTGGGGACCTACTGGGAATAGAAGTAATTGCGTTGACGCACAAGGCGGACTTTTCACGCACATGCATCAATATGAAATTATGCACACATGTATGCATGAAAAGTCAATTTTAAACATGCACACATATATTTTAAAATTGACGCATCCATGTACGCGCGCCAGCAAATGTGTTCACATGTGCGCCTGCGCGCAGCTCTTAAAATCTACCTCTTAATGTGCATCTGGTCATCAACCGAGCAGCAGAGTTTAACAATAACTGGAGTGAATGCAAATGACATTTTGGTAAACTAATATCCAAAGCATTCCCATTATCCAGTGAAGATAGCATAAAGGAATGAATCAGGGTTTTAAAATCCTCTTGACTTAAAACAAATCTTAAATGTTGAATTATACGTAGTTTAAAAAGATTTTTCTCCAAAACTGACTCCAAAATGAAAATGAGCTCTCCAAAATAATACCCAAATCCCAGGCAACTTCTATAGATCCTACCTCAGTTCCATTCACGAACACTTTAAAAAATGGAATTGCTTCTTTTAATTCTACTATTGGTAAGATCTCTGTTCTCCTAATATTCAATATTAGGCTGTTTTTTTTAAGCCATTGGATTACTTCCACAAAGGACTAACCATTAAACACCTGAACTAACTCAGCTTTAGTCCCCAAGCTTCTTTTCTTCCTTTTCTCCTCCCAAGTTCCCTTCCATGTCTTCTTTCCAGTCTGTGTATCCTTCATCAACTTGTGAGACCTTCCCTTTTCCACTCAAGTTTGGACTATGTTGCACCAATAGTTTTGTGTTGTCCTCAAGCTGACAGCTCACATCCAAAGAAACTACCAGGTACTTGTTAACTATGTATAATCCCAGTTTTGCATTCTGTATTACTCTCATAATACTCCTTTAGTCCTCTATATCCTAGTCCAAATTAGAACCTTTGACTGTAACTTTGATACCGGTGAGTGGGCGCACATTTATTTATTTATTTATTTATTTAACACTTTTTTATACCGACCTTCATAGTAATAACCATATCGGATCGGTTTACATTTAATAAGGGTATAACTGTAGCATAACTTAAGAAAGTTAAACAAAAGGAAATGAATAAGGCAAGTTACATTCAACAAGGGTAAGGAACTTGGAAGCTTATATAGCTGGAAGGAAGTAAAGGTGGAAATAATTAAGAAATACAATGGAGGATACGGGTTAAAGCTTAAGAGTGCTTTAACCTAGAGGTGCTCTAGTCTCTAGTCATCGGCATATGCGCACATGCATGCGCATATGCCGGTTTGCACCAAACAATGCAGCCATTTTATAACATACGCGTGTATATGCATGCATGATATAAAATAGGCTGTACGCATGTAGATGTGCGCACAGTTCTATACGGATGTGCACAAATACCATCTCTACTACATAAGTAGGGGGATTATAGTAGACCTATGCGGGCACAATTAACAGTTTCTCCTGTTCATTCCTAGTTCTCCCAGGTAAGGGATAGGACTTTCTAACCCTCCTAGTTAAATAGCCTCCCTTTTACCCTGTTAGCAGCAATCCTTAAAACCCCACTGATTAGCCTAGATTTTTTAAATTTTTTTCTTACAGGCCATACATAGCAGTAGTAAAGTTAAAAGGCAGGGGATCCTGAAATCCACTTGTACGTGTAAATACTCATGTGCACATTTCATATTAAAGTCCTGGAATATCCATGCCCTGCCCCTTTTTGCAACTTCTTATTTATGCGCTTACTGGGAGATTCCCACCTACACGGGCAGTTTTTAAAATTCGCTCGGCACGCAATGGCTGGACATGCTCACATATCTCCCGGTTTGGGCATGCGCCGGTCTTTTAAAATTCAACCCTATATGTTCCTTGAAGATTACACAACTCCTTTTGATTGCTTTTCACTGTCTAATTACAATACTTATCTTTTCTACAGCTGCTAGATATCTTGAAGAGGAAGTGAGTCTGGGAATCAGAGCGTTTTCATGCATGTCCTTTGGATGACTTTTCTCTGCTTACGCCATCCCAGAAAGAAACTACCATTGTTTTCATTTTTAGGCATAATGTTGTGAGTGATTGTGTTATGAAGAGATCAAAATATATTCAAACTTTTTGTATTATGTACTTCCTTTAGTGCCTTTCAAGCCTATTTTGGCAATAGGTGCTACCAGACATTCTTCAAAAAAGCAACAGAATGGATCCTATTTTCATTTTTTACTAACTCAGATCTGTCAAGAATAAAAATGGGAGACTACAATTGCAGGGATCCTAAATTAAATCTAGAGTCAGAACAGTATCTCAGAATCCCTCATTTCCTATCCCTACATTACAGTATTTTTTGCAGGTTGTGATAGTTTTTATTGTACCAAGATGGGAATTATCCAAAGATGTACAGATTCCTTCTCCAGATGTTTATCCAATAGAAGATATTTCAACTTCCAAAGAATCCTGATTCCTCCAGGACTAATATATCTACTAAGGCTCTGGAGTGACAAATATTAGAGTGAAGCTGGAAATTACATGTTGGCTCTGGAAACTTGGAAATGGAGTATTTAGCAGGCGGATGGTTTGGAAAACAATACTTGCCTGTATTTTTCTAAATACTTCAGACAATAACGACCATTGATCAAACTGCAATTTTTTTGCAAATATTTCACTGTTCATAACTATATTCTGTTTCATCTTATATTTATAGAAGGAATGTTCAATTATTAAAAAGTATAAGACATACGCTCGTGCCTTGAAGAGCTACATTGATAAGCAGTGACCATACATATGGTAATAAGTTCCATTCCATGGACTAAATCGTAAAAGAAACCTTATAAATTATAGGGATATCTACTAGAAATGTGCAGATTTTCTGAACAATGATAATAAATTAGTTCAATGTAAAGTCCCTGTAAGAAGCTTGCAGGTTTGATGAATTAGTTCAGCAAATTGTTAAAAATCTGATATGGATTCTTCAACTTAGCAAACCTACATCAGTTTGAGCAGATCTTCCTGATTTATTTTGGGGAGGTGAGGCATGGGGGAGGCTGTCAAATATGCATTGAATCTGGTCAGCTTTTGTCCAGATTTAATAAAGAAATTTCAACAAATGTTCCCACTAAGTCTGGGCAAAATAAAACACTCGAACCAGGTTGAAAGTCCCCTGATTCCAGTTCAGCCTGAGCTTTTTTACATATCTCTAATAACTATATACAAAAACACTAAGAGCTCTATATCAGTTTTCCCTCTCTTCACTGCCCAGCTTACTGATGTTTCCTTTGTACTGTTTTGGATGATGATAGCCAGAATGGAAGCATCGGTGACTGGGTGCATACATCAGCTGTGAAAATATACTGTTACGACCATGGCTGCTATGCAGCCGCCTCGCCACCAGAGGTCCCCCACGAGCATGCTCTTCTGGCTGGCCCACTCCTTCCTTCCTGTCTACTCTATGTCCCAGACTCTCCTTTATAACCCTGTCTAGTAGTTCCATCGGTGCTTCGGCTTCGAGCTCGCCTGGGCTCCCTGCTCTAGCCTTCCGTGCTTGCTGTATCTGGCCTATGGGCCTTCTGACCTGCCTTGCTATTGTGTATCTGGCCTACGGGCCTTCTGTGTGTGTGTGGCCTACGGGCCTTCTGACCTGCCATACCTTGCTATTGTGTGTCTGGCCTATGGCCCCCTGCCTACTGTGTGTGTCTGGCCTACGGGCCCTCTGCCTACTGTGTGTGTGTGGCCTACGGCCCCCTGCCTACTGTGTGTGTCTGGCCTATGGGCCCTCTGCCAACTGTGTGTGTCTGGCCTAAGGGGCCCTCTGCCTACTGTGTGTGTCTGGCCTACGGGCCCTCTGCCTACTGTGTGTGTGTGGCCTACGGGCTCTCTGCCTGCCGTCTGTGGCCTACAGGCTCTCTGCCTGATATCTGTGGCCTACGGGCTTTCTCCACTCTGCTGCCTTCGGGCTTATGTGTTTCATGTTCAATGTTAGTGCTGTCCTGGTTTGTCTGTTCAGTTCTCTGTCAGTCTTGTTTCCTCAAACCAGTCACTTATATCTCCAGCCATTATCACTCTTACCTGCACGCTTCCTGAATTCATCCTTACCAGCACCCAGTTCCAGTTTCCTGTACACCTTTACCTACATTCACGCTCACACATACCTCCATGCTGTTCCAGTATTCAAGTTCACCCTTACCTTCATGCATCTGGTATCAGGTATCTCCAGCCAGTATTAGACTCAGTCTGCCTATTCCACCTTCCCACTTGCCCATAGGGTTTACTCATTCCTGCCTGCACCAGCCAGCATCTAGACTCTTCTGCAGTCCTGCCTTTCTCCACCCTGAGACACCCCTGTTAGTGGTGTTCACGACTCCTGACCGGAGCCCATTCGTAACATATACAATGGAAATTACAAACAAATTACCCTCCTAAGATTTGGCTTTCATGAAATGGAGGGAACATTTGGTTACTTGTGGAAGGAAATTTCATCCCTACAAATCTTTAATATGGCCCTCCTAAGGGACAATATGGCACTTCAGAAGAAAATGGCGATCTTCGAGAGTGCCCAAAGAAAACAGACATCCTTTCTGAATTTCTGGCAGTTCCTCGTGTCCCTGATGGCTGATATTTTTTTTTATCATTTCCTGATAAAGGTATTATTCTGTTTGAGGTGGAAAATTGATTTTGCTTTATGATCCTGACCAATTGAAGAAAGTTGTGGATTAGAGGGAATCCAAGCCTCATGGACCAGGCACAGCCCTATGAAATCCCAGGATTCCCACATGAAGGTTGGGGCAAGATTTACTCTTTTCAAAGTCCTTCAGGTTTTCTTTCACTGGGGCTCTTCTGCTCACTATCCCAATCACTTAAAAAATCACCACACTGACGCCCAAGTTGTTGTTCAAAAATATAGCTTTTACTAGCATAGACGAGCAGGTAAAAACAAAGTCCCCAAATTCTGGCATGCCAGGTAGTAATGCACCACTGCAATAAAGCAAATAAACGCAATCTCTTTCAGAAAACCCACCCATCTCCTTCATGTCTGCTTCCTCCCCTGGGTCTGTCCCCAGTATCTGTTTTCTACAACTTCTGTTACTTGACTGAGCTTCCTGCTGAACTCTGTCATCAGACAGAACTTCTCCGCTGGTGGATGGCCTAAAATTCTAAGAACTCCCAAGAAAGACTATTCCTCCGTGAAACACACTTCACCAGAATTTCCTGACGCAACTTTCCTTCATCTTTCTTCCCAGACCTCTTTTTGCTGCACACACTGGAATCTCAACTCTCCCTTCTTGTGGTCTCTTAAGACTCTTTCCTCCCAGCAAGGCCTGGCAGAATCTTGACCGTGGGTCCCAGCTACCTTCCCTGCACAGGAATAGCTTCTCTCTCCTTCTTCTGAAACTTTCCCAGTGGAGGGATAAGGTCCAATGGCACCACTCTGTGTAGGATGAATACCCTGAGAACTACAAATCCTGGAACTCTGTCTCCTTTTCCCTCTGCATCACATGACTCAGCTCTTTCCTTCAGACTCAAAACTCCTCCCATTGGAGAGTGGCTCATCTACAAAATACACAGACTATAAGAACATAAGAACATAAGAAATTGCCATGCTGGGTCAGACCAAGGGTCATTCGAGCCCAGCATCCTGTTTCCAACAGAGGACAAGCCAGGCCCCAAGAACCTGGCAGTTACCCAAACACTAAGAAGATCCCATGCTACAGATGCAATAAATAGCAGTGGCTATTCCCTAAGTAAACTTGATTAATAGCAGTTAATGGATTTCTCCTCCAAGAACTTATCCAAACCTTTTTTGAACCCAGCTACACTAACTGCACTAACCACATCTTCTGGTAACAAATTCCAGAGCTTTATTGTACATTGAGTGAAAAGAAATTTTCTCTGATTAGTCTTAAATGTGCTACTTGCTAACTTCATGGAATGCCCCCTAGTCCTTCTATTATTTGAAAGTGTAAATAACAGATTCACATCTACTCGTTCAAGACCTCTCATGATCTTAAATACCTCTATCATATCCCCCCTCAGCTGTCTCTTCTCCAAGATAAACAGCCCTAACCTCTTCAGCCTTTCCTCATAGGGGAGCTGTTCCACCCCCTTTATCATTTTAGTTGCCCTTCTCTGTATCTTCTCCATCGCAATTATATCTTTTTTGAGATACGGCGACCAGAATTGTACACAGAATTCAAGGTGTGGTCTCACCATGGAGCGATACAGAAGCATTATGACATTTTCCGTTTTATTAACCATTCCCTTCCTACTAACATTCTGTTTGCTTTTTTAACTGCTGCAGCGCACTGAGCCGACAAGTTTAAAGTATTATCCACTATGATGCCTAGATCTTTTTCCTGGGTAGTAGCTCCTAATATGGAACCTAACATCGTGTAACTACAGCAAGGGTTATTTTTCCCTATATGCAACACCTTGCACTTGTCCACATTAAATTTCATCTGCCATTTGGATGCCCAATCTTCCAGTCTTGCAAGGTCCTCCTGTAATGTATCACAATCCGCTTGTGATTTAACTATTCTGAATAATTTTGTATCATCCGCAAATTTGATAACCTCATTCGTCGTATTCCTTTCCAGATCATTTATATATATATTGAAAAGCACCAGTCCAAGTACAGATCCCTGAGGCACTCCACTGTTTACCCTTTTCCACTGAGAAAATTGACCATTTAACCCTACTCTCTGTTTCCTGTCTTTTAACCAACTTGCAATCCACGAAAGGACATCACCTCCTATCCTATTACATTTTAGTTTTTTTAGAAGCTCTCGTGAGCGACTTTGTCAAATGCCTTCTGAAAATCCAAATACACTACATCTACCGGTTCACCTTTATCCACATGTTTATTAACCCCTTCAAAAAAACGAAGCAGATTTGTTAGGCAAGACTTCCCTTGGGTAAATCCATGTTGACTGTGTTCCATTAAACCATGTCTTTCTATATGCTCTACGATTTAGATCTTGAGAATAGTTTCCACTATTTTTCCCGGCACTGAAGTCAGGCTCACTAGTCTATAGTTACCCGGATCACTCCTGGAGCCCTTTTTAAATATTGGAGTTATAATGGCCACCCTCCAGTCTTCAGCTACAATGGATGATTTTAATGATAGGTTACAAATTTTAACTAATAGATCAGAAATTACATTTTTGAGTTCCTTCAGTACCCTAGGATGCATACCATCCAGTCCAGGTGATTTGCTACCCTTTAGTTTGTCAATCTGGCCTACCACATCTTCCAAGTTCACAGTGATTTGGTTCAGTTCGTCTGACTCATCACCCCTGAAAACCATCTCCAGAACTGGTATCTCCCCAACACCCTCATTAGTAAGCACGGAAGCAAAGAATTAATATAGTCTTTCTGCAATGGCCTTATCTTCCCTAAGAGCCCCTTTAACCCCTTGGACATCTAATGGTCCAACCGACTCCATCACAGATTTCTTGCTTCGGATATATTTTAAAAAGTTTTTATTATGAGTTTTTGCCTCTATAGGCAACTTCATTTCAAATTCTCTCTTCACCACTCTTATCAATGTTTTATACTTAACTTGACAATGCTTAGGTTTTATCCTATTTTCTTCAGATGGATCCTTCTTCCAATTTTTGAAGGATGGTTTTTTGGCTAAAATAGCCTCTTTCACCTCACCTTTTAACCATGGCGATAGTCGTTTTGCCTTCCTTCCACCTTTCTTAATGCATGGAATACATAAAGACTGCACTTCTAGGATTATATTTTTAAACAATGTCCATACCTGTTGAACACTTTTAACCTTTGCATCTGCACCTTTCAGTTTTTTCTAACTATTTTCCTCATTTTGTCAAAATTTCCCTTTTGAAAGTTTAGTGTTACAGCTGTAGATTTACTTATTGTCCCCCTTCCAGTTATTAGTTTAAATTTGATCATGTTATGATCACTGTTGCCAAGTGGCCCCACCACCGTTACCTCTCTCACCAAATCCTGCGTTCCACTAAGAATTAAATCTAAAATAGCTCCCTCTCTTGTTGGTTCCTGAACCAATTGCTTCATGAAGCAGTCATTTATTACATCCAGGTTCTTTATGACTCTAGCAAGTCCTGATGTTACATTTACCCATTCAATATTGGGGTAATTGAAATCTCCCATTATTATTGCACTGTCAAATTGGTTAGCTTCCCTGATTTCTCTTAGCATTTCATCATCTGTCTGACCATTTTGTCCAGGTGGACGGTAGTATACTCCTATCACTATACTCTTACCCCACACACATGGGATTTATTTTCTACCCATATAGATTCTACTGAGCATTTAGTCTCTTGTATGATCTTTATCCTGTTGGACTCTATACCCTCCTGGACATAAAGTGCCACACCTCTGATACCTACTGCTGGCAATCAGGCCAGCTGAAGCCATCATTGCTGTTATCAGTAAGTGACAACACTGCTACTAAATGGCAAAATTTGGCTTCCTTTACAATTATTTTCAATCTGTTAAAATCAGCAAATAATAAATTTGCACTGAAGTTGCAAAAAACTATCGAGGTAGATCTTCAAAACATACGCGTGCGTACTTTTGTTCGTGCCACTGGCGCGAACAAAAGTACACCAGATTTTATAAGATACGCGCGTAGCCGCGCGTATCTTATAAAATCCGGGGTCAGCGCGCGCAAGGCTGCGCAAAATCGGCAGCCTGCCTGCGCCGAGCCGCGCAGCCTGCCTCCGTTCCCTCCGAGGCTGCTTCGAAATCGGAGCGGTCTCGGAGGGAACTTTCCTTCCACGTCCCCCCACCTTCCCCTCCCTTCCCCTATCTACCCCACCCCCCAGCCCTACCTAAAATCCCCCCCCTACCTTTGTTGGGCAAGTTACGCCTGCTTGAAGCAGGCGTAACTTGCGCGCGCAGTGCCGGGGGACTCGGGACTGCCCTCCTGAACCCGCCCCGGACTGCCCCCGGGCCCACCCCCTCCCGCCCTTTTTACGAATCCCCGGGACTTACGTGCGTCCCTGGGCTTTGCGCGCACCGGCGGCCTATGCAAAATAGGCGTGCCGGCGCACGTAAATCCAGGAGGATTTACGCGCGCAGGGGTTTTAAAATCTACCCCATCATGTTTAACTTTGTACTATGTAGAGATTGTGTCAGCTTCTGTTCACATAGAGATTCATTGCAACATACAATTTGACCAGGAGTGCCTGAACTTTTGCATACAATTGTATTTGAGTTTTTAATTTTATTTCCTTGTTTCATAAAGCTTGCTTTCCCCTTATACAATATTTTGGACTTTAACTTCTTGTGGATTTCTATATATTTTTCCTAATCTATTTAATATTTCTCTAATATTTATATTAATACACTAGATGTATTTCTTGTCACCCTTCTGATGTTTGATGAAACTGATAGAAATTTTATAAATAAAATTATTTTAAAAAACTGGGGCAATTCTCAAAGAAACCACCAAGGTAAAACGTCTGCCAGAATAATGTATTTGCTGACCTGAAAGTGAAACTCTGCATGTACTTTCCCATTAAAAACTGGCATGGATAGAAAGCACCCACAGATTTATTTGCATCTGCCTTTTTGTATGAGCACACATGTAGGTTTTAAAATACAATCTGCATGAGCTATTTTCTGATTCCATCCAAACACTCCTGGGAATGCCTTTCATAAATGTGTATAATGGTCCCTCTGGGCTCATTACCATTTTGACCCTTAGCTAGGGACAGGCAGTTAGCATTACTGGGAGGCACCGTTCAGTACAGCCCCTCCCTTTGAGGGACCTGGGTTGGTCATTAGCAGGATGTTATTTAAGCAGCTTTCTACTGAGAGAATGGGGGCAGTGCTTTGAGTTGGAGTTAGGCAGCAGTCAGGAGTGTTTTTCTAAGTTGAATTTTGGGCCTACTTGGAAGATCCAGGCAAACCCTACGTGGGGAGCTTGAGTAAGGTCTCCATTACCAGTCCACTTACTGGCAGGTTTGGCTTACCTCTGGGTTGTTTTGCCAGGGTTTTGCGCCTTTTTCATGGATAGAAAGCCGCGACAGCCCACTGGGTGTTGCGTGGGTTCAGGGCATGGGGAAACGTGTCTTTGGGGGGCCCACGGTAAGAAAGACCTGTCCCTCTCAGCCTTGTCAGGGACCAGAGGTATGGTGGCGACCTTATTCAAGGACCTTCTGGTGCTTTGGACTCTGTTAAGGGAAATGATTTTGTTAAAAGAGCCAGGAAGAAGATTGCTCCTTCCCCTTCCTACCTGAAGAGGAACATTGAGAGCTGCGTGTTCCTGAGGGGATCCCTTCCACATTGGGAGTCAAGAAATACCAGACAGTAATAGAGATCAAGAAAGAGAGAGAACATCTAACTGAGAGTAAGACCACATGACACCTTTCAAGAACCACATTCAGAGTTCTCTAGCTCTGGGAAGAGCAGATTTGGACTCTGTGCCTAGTCTGGAAGTTACTTATGTTTGCCAGAAATGGAAAAGGTTTTTTCCTGCCCAATTAAGGTTACCCTGCCTACCTGGGAACTCCACTTACCTACGCCCTGGAGGGTGGATGCTTCTTTTGCCCTGCAATAGAGACCCATGCACAGATAGATGGGAAAAAAACTGCAATTAAAGTGTGCATCTGTGGTGCTGAGGTCTGAATTAATTGAAACATAGTTCACCTCATTATCCTTTAGTTAAGACTTTACTTTTGGACACTCAAGCAGTGGCTCCAGTGTATGGTTTTGTTTTTTGGTACTTACAGCACATACGATGCAGGAAAATACATCTCTCCCAGGGAAAGAGAGTAAAAAGCCAGCCCTCTCACTCCAGGACCTGAAAGATAAGTCTCCCCCCCCCCCCCCCCCCACCCCCCACCTCCACCAACAAAGAATCCTGACCCTGGGGGAAAGAGAGACTCTGAAAGAGCTAATCAGGAGGGCTCCCCAAAGAGCAGGGCCAGAGAGAGCAGGAATTAGGCCCGTGCCAGCCAAGAAAAGTAGGCCCCTATGTAAGGTTCTGATACTTAATAAGAGAAATCATTTTCTAAATTTCCCAAATAATTTTTATTTATTTAAGAAGGCTTTATGAGCTTTTTTGTTAGCAAATTCTTCAATTACAATTGAATTTTTATTTATGCATGTTAGAAATAGATATATTTAGCTTTTTTTTAAAATTTTGCCCAACAAAAGTAGGTCCCTTGAACATTGTAGGCCCTAGCCAAATGGCCATGCTGGCACCCCCTCTCTCCTGGAGTGCAGAAGAGACACTAAATAGTTTTATGGCCCCTTCGGTGATTAGCAGCTATCCAAAGATGGGGCTAAGTGGCTAAAAGTTTATATGTTGTGAATCTTTTAGCTGTATTGACAGGCCTGGGGCAGAATTTTCAGACAGCCAATTTGCCTGGGTAAATCACTCTTTCACTTGAATAAGTAGCTTTGAAAATTGTCCTCATTCTGTTTTTAAAATCTTGCAGACCAAATGTGAAAGTTGGTTAGAATGTTACCTCTCTTCGTGATTAATATTAATAATCAGAAACCATACTAGCTATAGCCTTGGTGCCTTTTAACTTGACATCAGATGATTATTATAGAGTAAGAACATCAATGACTCAGGGGGTTAGTCACTGACCTATTTTTTCTGCAGTTCCTTCTCAAATGTGGCCCTGATCAAAATAACAGAAAGATGTATGCAGTTGCTTTCTGTGAGAGGTTTTTAATGGCATGAGCACAGTAGCCATTTCCATCATTATAGAGTAATCTTTCAAAATCGTCAATCCTTAGTACAGCTTGATATAGTGGAAGTAGTTAATAATAGAACAAAAAACTAAAAACACGGAAAGGATAAGTCACCATGAGCAGACTTTTAGGAGCACACATTTCTGTCTGTCAGAGTGAGCTAAACCACAGTCAAGAGTGCCAGCTAGCAGCATCCAGAAGCCTAGAATCAATGTACTGTAGCAATTCATTATTAGTGCCACAGTGGATGCCCAGAAGAATGGAAAATGTGATAAACAGAGCAGCTGATGAATAATGATGGTGGCAAACAAAAAGGGTGTATTTATTTTTAGAAATCACTATTCCCCCTAGCCAAACCAGTTTTTAAGAAAAATATGCCTTGAATATCTTTCAGACAAATTGATTACAGAATTTTAAAAAAACCACCTACCACTATAAAATGCCTTTTGAAGCTTTGTTCCTTAAATGCTTTACCAATCATAAATATAAAATCTAGGGTGCATGGCTGTTAGAAAAATGGTGAAAATTTAGAATACGTTATTTTATAGCTGATGACATGCTTTGATTTTCTAGTAGGTAGGCCACCTGAGTTTCTGTGAGCAGAAGATAGTGTAGTTTAAAATAAAAGCTGAGGAAGACAGGTCACACAAATGTTAAGGTCCTGGATTTCAAAAGTACCAACTTTGTTAAGATATAATTTGGAGAGACACAAGCAGGGTGGGAAGCAGTGCTGCCGCTAACCTGCTCAGGACCTCCAATTATATTCTAACTTCCAAGCGGCACTTCATCCATTTCATGGTTTGAACTGCATGGCAGGTCCCGTGAGATTATGGGGCCCTGCATATTGAAACTGCAAGATGGCTGGAGCAACGACAGGTAGTTAGAGCAGAGTCTTAAATCCTCACATGGGTTAGCAGAAACATTGGTAGGTAGATTGTGGTTGAAATGGAATAATGATGTGTTTATTTAGAAGAATCCAAAAGAGCATAAGAGCAGAAACTACACTCAGAAATTATAGTTCAACCACAATAAGTGCAGAGACTGTTGCATAGTCCATATAGGTGTTAAAAAATAATCAAGTAGATTTTAAAAGGGCTTATGCGCGTTACCCTTTCAAAACCCCCCTGTGCGTGCCGAGCCTATTTTGCATAGGCTCGGCGGCGCGCGCAAGACCCGGGATGCATGTCAGTCCCGGGGCTTTGCTGGGGGGGGGGGGGGAGGGGGGACGGCGTGACGTTCGGGGCATTCCGGGGAGCGTGTTGGGGCGTGGTGCCGGCCCGGGGGCGTTTCGGGAGCGTGGCCGAGGCCTCCAAAATCGCTCCCGGGCCGGGGAATCACGAGGCGGTGGCCGATCGGCGCGTTCGAGTTATGCCTGCTTGGAGCAGGTGTAACTTTCACGATAAAGGTAGGGGGGTGTAGATAGGGCTAGGGGGGTGGGTTAGGTAGGGGAAAGGAGGGGAAGGTGGGGGGAGGCCGAAGGAAAGCAGGCGGCGCATGCTGGGCTCGGCGCGTGCAAGGTGCACAAATGTGCACCCCCTTGCGTGCACCAACCCCAGATTTTATAAGATACGCGCGTATCTTATAAAATCCGGCGTACTTTTGTTTGCACCTGGTGCGCGAACAAAAGTACGCGTGGGCATACATTTATAAAATCTACCCCACTCTTTTTTATTCATATAAAAATGGCAACTCCACTGTTATCATTGATATTTCTCAAGGGGTCCCCCGACATGGACCCGTGTTTTCGCCGAGGCTGCGTCGGGAGGGACAAATAACTTTTACCAACAAATCTGAAAATTAAACATATAAAAATGGACTATGTAAATAAATGGACTACGGACCTGCATAAACTATAGCTTCAAAAACTAAGATTTCACATACCGTAATTTATCCTGATAGCGTTTGACAGGGAGCGCATACAAAGCTAGTGTATTGAGGTTTTAAACAATGTCAACAAAAAGGCGCGAAACCAGCGAACCAATCAGCATGTGCAGGGATACAACCAATCAGAATCCAGCAAACCATAACCAAAGTTAAGTAAAAAAAAAGTCCACTCCAATTCCTCCCTGTCAAACGCTATCAGGATAAATTACGGTATGTGAAATCTTAGTTTTTGAAGCTATAGTTTATGCCGGCCTATAGTCCATTTATTTACATAGTCCATTTTTATATGTCTAATTTTCAGATTTGTTGGTAAAAGTTATCTTTCCCTCCCGACGCAAGCCTCGGCAAAACATGGGTCCATGTCGGGGGACCCCTTGAGAAATATCGATGATAACAGTGGAGTTGCCATTTTTGTATGAATAAAAAAAGATTATTTTTGAACACCTATATGGACTGTTAAGGGCAGCAAATCTTGATAGTAGAAAAGTAAATAAAAGCAAGAGTGCAAAAATAGCAGTATTTGTTTTAAAGAAGTGGCATAAGCAATAATGGTAAATAGATTAGCATTTAAAAAGGTAAAGAGATCTCAGAACAGAAAATAAATATGGAAACACTGAGAGAAACAGGGTAAATGACAGAAAAATAGCTTATACAGTAAAGCAAGGTGATAACTTTTCAGATGCTAGTGAAAGAAAGAATTGTATTTAATTATGTAACTATACTGGCTGCTAGGCTGCCCTCCTGCCAGCCTGGGACATCACTGGATCACGTTCATACCTGCTCCATCCTCCGCCTTGAAGATGCATGATGCAGCAAGGTCAGCCCCATAAAACCCCCCCTTGCACCTTGCTCGGGGCCTCATCATTGAGTCTCTCTGGCTCCTTGCTTTGACTGTCATTGCGATTTCTGTGCCTTGCCTATGGTCCCCTGTTTGCTTTGCCTGTGTGTAGACCTTGCCTTATTCTTGCGTTCCTTCCCATACTCTTGCCCTGTCTAGTTTGCCTATGTATTCCTTGCCTTGCCCCTGTTCTGCCTAGGTCTTCCAGTGCCTATTTTGCCTATGCATTCCTTACCTTGCCTCTGTCCTGTCTAGATCTCCCGGTAGCCTCGGTTGCTTGTGTATTCCTAGCCTTGACCTTGTCCTGTCTAGGTTACCTTGTGGACTAGTTTTCCTGTGTATTCCTTGCCCTGCCCTTGTACTGTCTGGGCCCCCTAGTGGCCTATCTTGCTTGTGTGTTGCCTTTTTCACCCTTGTCCTGTCTATGCCTCCTGGTGGCCTATTCTGTCTGTTTATTCCCTGCGTTGCCCTTGTCATGTCTAGGTCTCCCAATGGCATAGCTTGCCTGTTTGTCTTTGTTGGTATAATCCCTGTTTTGCTCTGCAGTCTGGTTCTAGTTTGTCCTGCCTTGGTTTTACCTCGTTCCTGCCTGTGTGTTCTAACATTGTTCCTTGCATTTCCTTAGGGCCCCCCAGTGACCTTTCTTGTCTTTGTGTCCTGGCCTTATTCCTTGCTCTGGTTATGTCTTCCAGTGACCTTTCTTGTTTGGGTATTCTTTCCCTTGTGTTGCATCTTGTACCTACCTTGCCCTGCCTTATATTGTGTTTTGCCTCCCCTGTTCCTGTATCCTTGCCTGCCCTGTTTCCTTCCTACCCAGACCTTAGCCTGCCTTCTTCCTGCCTGAACCCTGCTCAGGCAGGAAGTCTTGCTGGCCAACAGAACCTGCAGGCTCAACCGAATGGGGAGGTGGCTAGCCAGACAGAAGAACCTGCACTTCTGTACCTTTCAGTCCTGTTCTGCGCCTGCTGGGGCAATACCTTGCACCAGCCTGCCCAACCCTGAAAATGTATTTAAAAAGCTTTAAATCCGTCAAATGCATCAAAAGTTGTTCTAGGTGGATTACATAAAAGTGACATAGATCCATCAGGATTTACATAAAAGCAATAATGTAATTCAAACAAACTAATAAACAGGCCAAATTACTAGTAACATTGACGAGTTCAAAAACATTTTATAATAGATTATTACTAAAAAGGAATCTCCAAGAAGGCCTTGTTCTGCCAATATGACCAAATTAGCTAGCGAGATTAAAAGCCTGCGTTAAAAAAACTTTACTTTCCTCCTTAAATCTTATTGGTCCATCTCTAATGGCCATTGGAATGCACTTCACATTGTGGGGCTCATCAAGGAGAAGGCATGATTGTGCTTAACTTATAAGCACATTTCCTGAAAGGAATGGGCTGCCAGAGCAGTTTCTTGGCAAAACAAATTGCCCAGGATGGAATGTAAGACTGCAAAATTTTATTTTTAATATTCAGGGGAACACTACATCGAAAGACAGCAAGCTACTTCTGCAATGTATGAATAACCACAAACTACAACAGGGGCAGAAATTATTTTGAAAAGATGTGTGTGGACAACCATCAATTTTCAGAAGGCGTTTGACAAAGTCCCTCATGACAAAGTCCCTCATGAGAGGCTTAGCTTCTAAGAAAACTAAAAAGTCATGGGATAGGAGGAGATGTCCTTTCGTGGATTGCAAGTTGGTTAAAAGACAGGAAACAGAGAGTAGGATTAAATGGTCAATTTTCTCAGTGGAAAAGGGTAAACAGTGGAGTGCCTCAGGGATCTGTACTTGGACTGGTGCTTTTCAATATATATATAAATGATTAGGAAAGGAATACGACGAGTGAGGTTATCAAATTTGTGGACGATACAAAATTATTCAGAGTAGTTAAATCACAAGTGGATTGTGATACATTACAGGAGGACCTTGCAAGACTGGAAGATTGGGCATCCAAATGGCAGATGAAATTTAATGTGGAGAAGTGCAAGGTGCTGCATATAGGGAAAAATAACCCTTGCTGTAGTTAGTTACACGATGTTAGGTTCCATATGAGGAGCTACCACCAGGAAAAAGATCTAGGCATCATAGTGGATAATACTTTAAAATCGTCGGCTCAGTGTGCTGCAGCAGTCAAAAAAGCGAACAAAATGTTAGGAATTATTAGGAAGGGAATGGTTAATAAAACGTAAAATTATATAATGCCTCTATATAGGGGAGGAGGAATAGCCTAGTGGTTAGAGCAGTGGACTATGAACCAGGAAACCAGCATTCGAGTCCTGCTGTTGCTCCTTGTGACCTTGGGCAAGTCACTTTACCCTTCATTGCCTCAGGTACAAAAACTTAGATTGTAAGCCCTCTGGGGATAGAGAAATACCTACAGGACCTGAATGTAAACCGGTGTGATATCTCAATTGAGATCAAATGTCGGTATATAAAAATAATAAATAAATAAATAAATATATCGCTCCATGGTGAGACCACACCTTGAATATTGTGTACAATTCTGGTCGCCGTATCTCAAAAAAGATATAGTTGCGATGGAGAAGGTACAGAAAAGTGCAACCAAAATGATAAAGGGGATGGAACAGCTCCCCTACAAGGAAAGGCTAAAGAGGTTAGGGCTGTTCAGCCTGGAGAAGAGATAGCTGAAGGGGGATATGATAGAGGTCTTTAAGATCATGAGAGGACTTGAATGAGTAGATGTGAATCTGTTATTTACACTTTCGAATAATAGAAGGACTAGGGGGCATTCCATGAAGTTAGCAAGTAGCACATTTAAGACTAATAAGAGAAAATTATTTTTCACTCAACACACAATAAAGCTCTGGAATTTGTTGCCAGAGGATGTGGTTAGTGCAGTTAGTGTAGCTGGGTTCAAAAAAGGTTTGGATAAGTTCTTGGAGAAGTCCATTAACTATTAATCAAGTTACTTAGGGAATAGCCACTGCTATTAATTGCATCTGTAGGATGGGATCTTCTTAGTGTTTGAGTAATTGCCAGGTTCTTGTGGCCTGGTTTGGCCTCTGTTGGAAACAGGATGGTGGGCTTGATGGACCCTTGGTCTGACCCAGCATGGCAATTTCTTATGTTCTTATGAATCACAAACCTAACAGAACAAAAATATTTTTACAAAAAGTTCTTATGCAAACCAATGGCTTTAAGATGAAACTTAGATGCTCCAGTCTACAATCCCAACAAGGCCATAGTGATTGTTCATACACACGGTCTTCTGAAAATAATTTGAAGAAAAGATAGGACCATTATATGAACAAATTGTGCTCATTCTGATTTCATCTGAAGCCCATTGAGGGCAAGAGATTGCAGATGCAGATTAAGGGGCAGATTTTAATACCTATGTGCGGGCGTAGATTTGTGCGTGCAACCCGGCACTCACAAATCTACGCCCGATTTTATAACATGCGCGCGCAGCCACGCGCATGTTATAAAATCTGGGGTCAGCACGCACAAGGGGGTGCACACTTGTGCACCTTGTGCGCCAAGCTCTAGGGGAGCCCCAATGGCTTTCCCTGTTCCCTCTGAGGCCGCTCTGAAATCGGAGCGGCCTCGGAGGGAACTTTCCTTTCGCCCCCCCCCACCATCCCCTCCCTTCCCCTGCCTAACCTGCCCCCCAGCACTACCTAACCCCCCCTAACCTTTATTATACAAGTTGCGCCTGCCTCTGGGAGGCGTAGGTTGTGCGTGCCGGTCAAGTGCCGGTGCACAATCCCCCAGCCTAGAGGCCCTACAGAGGCCTCTGGCCACGCCCACGCCCCGCCCCTGACCACCCCTGCCCCACCCATTTTTTCAAGCCCCAGGACATACACACGTCCTAGGGCTTGCACACGTAGCCGGGCCTATGCAAAATAGGCTCGGCATGCGTAGGGCTTTTAAAATCTGCCCCTAATGTTACAAGCAGCTTACATCATTGTTTTTGATACCACTTCTCTTATGATATCATGCGTTGGTTCAGTATATCTCATCGAAGGTTTGCTTTTGAATCATACACTATAAAACATTGATATCAATCATATAAAAGAGCAAGATTTCTGACCCAGTTGTAGTTTGTGGTTAAAATATTCAGGTCCATCTGACCTAACAGTTTTCCAAATTAAGGTGGGATTGGAATACTGAAAGATGGAATACTGCATAAATACTTTTGTTCAGTGTTCACTAAAGAAGGGATTGAAGAAATATAATTGGCAAGGGTAGATATAGTAAAGAGGTAGATACCATTCCAGTTAATGAAAATAGGGTTTGTATGGAATAGCAACATTGAAAGTTAAGACAATGGGGAAGTTGTGATACACAAAGTAGTTGTGGTTTTCTTTGGAAAACAAAAGTAACGAAAGCATGCAGAGGCATGTCTGCAGGGATGCTTTCCTACATAGATCTGTAGAAGGAATGTATGAATGGGATTTGGAGGAATAGGAGGTATGTGTGCAGTTCTGAGGAGGTTATGTGTGTGAGAAGGATGTGTTTTTAAATGGGTGTAGACTATTTGTGTGGGGAGGACTTGTCTGAGGGGATTGTGTGTGACAGGCTATATGTGTAGTGGGGTTGGGAGTATGGCTTTGTGCATGTAGGTGGAAGGCATGGTTGTGGGTGTGTATGTGTGGTGATGTGTTTGTATGAACTAAAAAGTGTGGGAGGAGATGGCTTGGAAAACACCTTTCAGTACCATCCTTCATAAGCTGTGCCAGTTAATTTCTCCGTGTGTGTGTGTTTCAGGGAGGGGGGTTAGTATAAGTGTGGTGTGTGAGGGGGTAGTATAGGTGTGGTGTGTCTGTAGGTGGGGTATATGCCTATTTTTGAAAAGTGGATGAGGTAACTCTGAAGTTTCCTTTTGGTTCCATCCTTCTCCAGCTATTCTAGTTTATCTGTTTCTTTCTGCTTGTGTTGTACTGGACCAAAATACTGGAACAATGAGGGTGGCTTTTGGAATGGAGTGCTGGTCAACATTTTCCAGCTTCCACCATTTTTCTTTAAAGCAATAGGGCTTTTGTTTTGAAGCCTGTGGGATGGATTTTCTAACTTCGCGGAGCTCCCTGAATTTGGCGGTAACGTGGGGTGGGCCTGTGAAAGCTGGCAGCGATCGCACCACCGCGGTGTTATTGCTGCTGGCTTTCGCACCCAAAAGCACCACCGTGAAAGGTGGCGCTATTGGGCACGCTACTGGCGGAGATAACGTGGCTTACCTTATCACCGCCGGCGAAGTCTTCACAGCGTCCGCCCTGACACCGCCCGACTCCTCCTCTTCCGGTGCCAACGCTGCCCCGACTCCGCCCCTTTTTAGCTATCGCACACGAAAAGTCCCTTTTCACGTGCAATATGGTAGGAAAATAACCCCCTTGGTTCTCTGAAAATGCTGATCCATTGTTTCTGATTCTCAAACTTATTTGAGATACATTTTCTTCCTGCATGTAATATTTGGTGAATATCCATCCCTTTTCTCAAGAGTTATTGTGCCTACAGATGGATGGGTGGACAGATGGACAGTGATCCCTCATGAAAAAACTATAACTGCTGAATCACAGTCTGGGAACTCCTATACTATAGCTTTCTGTGGTTCCCTTAAAAGGACAGTCAGGGACAATGCTAGCATTTTTGCTGCCCTGTGCAGTTACTATGCTGACTCACACACCACTGCAGCCCCTGCCTTGCCTCGCCGTTCTGTTTTTTTAACACAGAATTTTTGCTGTTTTCCAAATAACCAACACACAATAGAAAATATTAGGGATGTGAATCGTTTTTTGACGATTTAAAATATCGTCCGATATATTTTAAATCGTCAAAAATCATTAGAGCCGCGATACAATAACAATTCCCCCGATTTATCGTCAAAAAATCGTAAATCGGGGGAAGGGGGAGGGGAAGGGGGAGGGCGGGAAAACCGGCACACTAAAACAACCCTAAAACGGCCGGGGCCATTTTGTGCAAAATGGCGCCGGCCGTACGGCAACATGATTCGACTGCAGGAGGTCGTTCCGGACCCCCGCTGGACTTTTGGCAAGTCTTGTGGGGGTCAGGAGGCCCCCCCAAGCTGGCCAAAAGTCCCTGGGGGTCCAGCAGGGGTCCGGGAGCGATCTCCTACGCTCCTGCCGTCGGGGGACAAAAAAACAAAATGGCTCCGGCGCTACCTTTGCCCTGTCATATGACAATAAATCCCCCACCCTCCCGAACCAGGGCAAAGGTAGCGCCATTTCTACAATGCACAGGAGGTCCGAGAGTAAAAGATCACACCGGGACCCTTCCTCTGGACCCCAGGTAATTTAAGGCATTTTGGGGGGGTTCGGGAGGGTGGGGGATTTATTTTAAAGGGTCGGGGTGGGTTTTAGGGTTGTTTTAGTGTGCCAGTTTTCCCGCCCTCCCCCTTCCCCTCCCCCCCACTGGACCCCAGGTAATTTAAGGCATTTTGGGGGGGTTCGGGAGGGTGGGGGATTTATTTTAAAGGGTTGGGGTGGGTTTTAGGGATGTTTTAGTGTGCCGGTTTTCGATTTACACGATTTACACGATATTTAAAAAACCCAAACTGCGATGATCCGATTCCCTCCCCCTCCCAGCCGAAATCGATCGTTAAGATGATCGATCACACGATTCACATCTCTAGAAAATATTAGTTTCATGCTCTGACCCAATCTCCCTTTCCCCACCTAAAAAACCCCTGCTCCCTCCAGTGATCCAAACTTTCAAAATTGACATACTCGAGTGTAAAAAAACACTTCCAGAGGGACAAGATGGCGTCTTAGCAGAGACATTGAGTGCTGGGAGCTCTTACCTTTCCTTGTTTTCTTTTCCTATGATGCCACATACCAAGAAAAAGGCAAAAGTTTGGGAAGTGTCCCCAGTCACCTCCTCTTCTGACCCTTCTCAGCCTAAGTTTGTAGGCTTCCTAGCCCTTGTTGGGTCATTTTTACCAGTTGATGGATCCTTGGGAGGAGTAGCTGAGGAGCGTGCAGCTCTCCTTCCAGACGCCGATGTCACCTTGAGTCCCAGCGTGCCAAACACTCACTCCCTTCTTTGGCTGACATCACTGATGAGACTGGCCTTGCTGCCATGTGGGCAAATTCAGAGCCTTGGATTGGCAGCTTTTGGGAAGTCTCTCCTGTCAAATAGAGTCCTGTGGTTGGGATTGTGTCCATGAGATTTGCGGAGCTTCCGAGAATGCCTGGGGTCACCAGGCTTGCTGAGGAGAATGCAGCAATTGTGCAGATTCATTCCTTTATCCCACTGCAGTGAATAGAAGATATTGGGAGCCTTCCATCATCTGCTATCAGACAAGGTTTGAAGAATCCTATTGTCTCTCCTTGGTTGGTTAAACCTACTGTGGTGACTTTAGATTCAGTTTAGTCAGCTTTAATGACTTTAGAGAAAACTCTCTCTTCCCTGGTTGGTGTCACTTCTGATATATATATAATCGATTCCAAGGTACTGAATTGCTGGTTGCTCAACATGGAGAAAAGATTGCCAATATGGGCAATCAAATTGCCACTTGCCAAAATATTCAGGCAAATTTAATTCAATCTGAATCGATTCACTCCAGGAAGTTAGAAAATATCGAGAATTCCCTTCATTTTTTAAATCTTAAAGTTTTGAATTTCCCAATTTGTAATATGTTTTCTCCTCTGGATACCTTTAAGAAATATAATTTAGAGGTTTTACAGATTCCACATGATCTTATGCCTACTGTTGCTAAGCTTTACTTTCTGAAGAATTTAAAATTGGACTCTAATGCCTCTGCTAGACAGACAAGTTTGAATTTAACAGAGATTTTGGAATCTTCTACTGACCCAGTGATTTCCAATCGGGGACATTGATTGTCTTGTTTTTTTCCAAAGATCGTGACTATGTTCTAAAAATGTTTTTTCATCACAGGACATCATTATTTTTTGGTCAATGTGTATGCATGTATCCAGATATTACACGTTCTACACAGGAAAGAAGAAAAAAATGTCTTATGATCGGCAAGAATTTGTATCCCTTGGTGCAAAATGTATTTTGCATTATCCCTGGCAAATGAATTTTTATACATCAGAATTCCAAATTTTTTTTTTTTGATCCTGCACAGTTGAGATCATATTTGGATGCTCACTTTGTCTCTACTTGATATCTTTTGATCAGCTTTTTTGTATATTGTGCCATTTATTCTCTGCTTGTTTCTTTTCTTATCTTTTTTATTTCCTTATTAACCGTTCCTTTGACTTTGTCCCCTGTCTGCTTTTTTTTAAAATTCTATTGAGACTTATGGACTCTGTATAATGATATATAATAGTTACATATATTACACTGGGGAACACAATTTTCGTTAAGTTAGATCTGACACTTGTTTTTGACTAAGTTTTGACATCTGAATCAAAAAATGACCCCAGTTTTTCTCTACCACGTCAACTTTTTAAGGTACAGGATTCCCTCCCTTTGTCCCAAAAATCATACAAAATGTACATATAAAGGAAATAATAGAAAAACTTACCTGAATATACAGTTTATTTAGTTATTTTATTCATACAGAGGCTATATATTGTTACTGTAAGTCAAATTGTGTACAAGTAGTAAAGTTCTGCTACCAAACATACATATTAAGGTAAAAATTTAGGCTTATAGCTTTTCCGGCAGTGCTCAATCTGTAGACAATCTCGCCTGATGCTCCAACAATAGTAGCCATCATATGTAGGGATGTGAATCGTGTGCCCGATCGTCTTAACGATCGGGTTCGGCTGGAGGGAGAAAAAAATCTGATCGGTGTACATCCCATCTACCCTGATACTGTGCCTCCATGACCTTCAAATCTTGGTGGAATCGTTCACTTTGCTCATCACTGACTGCACCAAGGTTTTTCAGGAAGTCAGCAAGATGGCTATGCAGAAAATGCACCTTGATGCTCATGTTGCAACAAAATATTGTTAAGCTCTCCAAGAGTTTCTGGACAATTTCGGTGTAATTCTGTGCTCATGTATTTCCAAGAAAGTCCTTGACAAGGTTTTTGAATGACAACCAAGCATTCTTTTGGAATTCTGACATTGTCCCGATGAAATGTTCATCTTTAATGAGCTGCCGAATCTACGGACCGTCAAACACACCAGCCTTTATCTTTTCAAATGACAGACTAGGAAATGCCAAAATGAGATACTTGAAACAGTCTCCTTCAGTTGGCAAAGCTTTAATAAATTGCTTCATGAGACCTAGGGATGTGAATCGTTTTTCAACGATTAAAATTATCGTCCGATAATGTTAATATCGTCTTAAATCGTTATAGAACACGATACAATAGAAATTCTAACGATTTATCGTTAAAAATCGTTAAATCGTGTTAGTGCGCACTAACGGGAGTTAGTGCGCACTAACTCCCCGTTAGTGCGCACTAACTCGATTTAGTGCGCACTAACTGAAAATGATACAAATAAACACTTTCCAGGTCACGGAAGGTCAGTTAGGAATGAATTTGTTCCTATTGGCTGGCAGCAGTCTTATCTATTGATGTTACCAAGGTTACCACTGAGGTGATGGTTGGGGGGATGGGAAATGGAACTGGAAACTAACGAACACCAACAGAAAATGAAACAAAGTGTTCACACTTCCCAGGTCAGTAAAGGTCACTTAGGAATGAATATGTATGTATGTATTCCTATTGGCTGGCTGTGCTCTTATCTATTGATGTTACCAAGGCTAACACTGAGGTAATGGTTGGGGGGATGTGAAATGGAAACAGTTGGAAGCTTGACAAAAAAAGTAATGTAATGATCAGCACTCACGTGACTAGAACTTGTTTGTTTATTATTTTTGTTAGCAGGCACCTGAAATGCTAGTGCATGTTGAATTTGCCAATCACTGTGCATTTTAGAAAGGTGGTCCTGGCTGGAACTGTAACACAGTTCAAATATATGTAATTGATTGTTGGTAAGTGTATTTTTTAAGTAGCCACACTGGCACAAGTATGTTTACTTTTCCTCCTACTTAACTCACTAGCTCAGCTTTGTAAGAAGGGCTTCTCTGCTTGTGTGTTGTTTTTGTTTGGTGTGAGGAGAGCAGAAACATCAGATCTTTATTCAATCTACTACAGTCATCTCTTACAGTGCCCTATCCCTATTAATACCAGGAGTGTTGTGATCTTCCTGCACACAGTGCCCTAACCCTGATACCAGTCTGAGACAGCTCCCTCCCTGCATTACTAGTGAGAGGCTGGCTTCACAGACAGGGGGGGGGAGCTGCCTGACCCTCACTCCTGACTTCCCCCATGTCCCAGCTAGTGAATGGTGTGTGGGTAGGGGGGGGGGGGAGGATGGTGAAGTCTGAGACAGCTCCCTCCCTGCATTACTAGTGAGAGGCTGGCTTCACAGACAGGGGGGAGCTGCCTGACCCTCACTCCTGACTTCCCCCATGTCCCAGCTAGTGAATGGTGTGTGGGTGAGGGGGGGGGGGGAGGATGGTGAAGTCTGAGACAGCTCCCTCCCTGCATTACTAGTGAGAGGCTGGCTTCACAGACAGGGGGGAGCTGCCTGACCCTCACTCCTGACTTCCCCCATGTCCCAGCTAGTGAATGGTGTGTGGGTGAGGGGGGGGGGGAGGATGGTGAAGTCTGAGACAGCTCCCTCCCTGCATTACTAGTGAGAGGCTGGCTTCACAGACAGGGGGGAGCTGCCTGACCCTCACTCCTGACTTCCCCCATGTCCCAGCTAGTGAATGGTGTGTGGGTGAGGGGGGGGGGGGAGGATGGTGAAGTCTGAGACAGCTCCCTCCCTGCATTACTAGTGAGAGGCTGGCTTCACAGACAGGGGGGAGCTGCCTGACCCTCACTCCTGACTTCCCCCATGTCCCAGCTAGTGAATGGTGTGTGGGTGAGGGGGGGGGGAGGATGGTGAAGTCTGAGACAGCTCCCTCCCTGCATTACTAGTGAGAGGCTGGCTTCACAGACAGGGGGGAGCTGCCTGACCCTCACTCCTGACTTCCCCCATGTCCCAGCTAGTGAATGGTGTGTGGGTGAGGGGGGGGGGGGGGAGGATGGTGAAGTCTGAGACAGCTCCCTCCCTGCATTACTAGTGAGAGGCTGGCTTCACAGACAGGGGGGAGCTGCCTGACCCTCACTCCTGACTTCCCCCATGTCCCAGCTAGTGAATGGTGTGTGGATGAGGGGGGGGGGGGAGGATGGTGAAGGCTGAGACAGCTCCCTCCCTGCATTACTAGTGAGAGGCTGGCTTCACAGACAGGGGGGAGCTGCCTGACCCTCACTCCTGACTTCCCCCATGTCCCAGCTAGTGAATGGTGTGTGGGTGAGGGGGGGGGGGAGGATGGTGAAGTCTGAGACAGCTCCCTCCCTGCATTACTAGTGAGAGGCTGGCTTCACAGACAGGGGGGAGCTGCCTGACCCTCACTCCTGACTTCCCCCATGTCCCAGCTAGTGAATGGTGTGTGGGTGAGGGGGTGGGGGGGGGAGGATGGTGAAGTCTGAGACAGCTCCCTCCCTGCATTACTAGTGAGAGGCTGGCTTCACAGACAGGGGGGAGCTGCCTGACCCTCACTCAAGCAGAGAAGCCCTTCTTACAAAGCTGAGCTAGTGAGTTAAGTAGGAGGAAAAGTAAACATACTTGTGCCAGTGTGGCTACTTAAAAAATACACTTACCAACAATCAATTACATATATTTGAACTGTGTACAGTTCCAGCCAGGACCACCTTTCTAAAATGCACAGTGATTGGCAAATTCAACATGCACGTGTCTGCTAACAAAAATAATAAACAAAGAAGTTCTAGTCACGTGAGTGCTGATCATCACATGTCAAGCTTCCAACTGTTTCCATTTCACATCCCCCCAACCATTACCTCAGTGGTAACCTTGGTAACATCAATAGATAAGAGCACAGCCAGCCAATAGGAATACATATTCATTCCTAAGTGACCTTTACTGACCTGGGAAGTGTGAACACTTTGTTTCATTTTCTGCTGGTGTTCATGAGTTTCCAGTTCCATTTCCCATCCCCCCAACCATCACCTCAGTGGTAACCTTGGTAACATCAATAGATAAGAGGGCTGCCAGCCAATAGGAACACATATTCATTCCTAACTGACCTTCAGTGACCTGGAAAGTGTCTATTTGTATCATTTTGAGTTAGTGCACACTAACCCGAGTTAGTGCGCACTAACGGGAGTTAGTGCGCACTAACTCGAGTTAGTGCGCACTAATCGGAAAAAACGATTTTTAATGATTTTTCAACGAAATAATCGTGCCAAACATGATTTTCTTCTCCTGCCACACGATTTCTATCGTTAAGACGATATGGAAAACGATTCACATCTCTAGACCCAGTTTTATGTGCAGAGGTGGGAATATAATGTTCTTTCTGTCAACAAGTGGCTCATGTAGAATGTTTGGATCTCCAGGTTTGAGGTCAGATCTTGGAGGCCAAGATAACGCACTTTACAATAAACAGCCTATTACCATAAAACACACCCCTTTTCCTATCGCATGCGATATTTAGTGCATTTTGATAAATCCAGGCCTAAGATAGGCTGTAGAGAAAAAGCTTGATGTGATAGAAGAAAACTAACTGCAGTTTTGAAATCAGCATGCCTACTTAAGTCTAAAACAGCTGAAAAATCGAACTCAACAGGAATTATGTTAAAAATTGTTCCCCAGAGTTATAATTTTCCATTTGTGTATCCCTAAGTCTCAAGTTTTCTATAACAAGTGTATTCTTGTGTATTTTTTTAAAATGTATAAATAATTTTTTTTTAAATTGACATACTCCATGAACATATCTTACCCCTTGAACATATCTTACCCCTTCCATAGGTCCAAAATTCCTAAATGTGCAGGAATGATCCCCCAGGTGCTCTTGCCCCACTTACTAGTTCGTAAAAATGGCACTGGCTGAGCCCTGTAACCCGTACCATTTTGTTGTACAGAAAAATATGCACTGCTGTGGTGCCACCCAGAAAACCCTGCATAAAAAGACACTTGGAACCCATATGGTATTAGGCCTATTATAACACATGTTAGGTATGGGTTTGGCCCTTGAGTAAACTGAATGACAACAATAGAGTAAACTTCCCATATCAAAACAGTACTAATTTCAAGCATTCAAACAGGAACAACCCTATCTAGGAAAGGACAACACTGCAAATATTACACCAGACCTTAAAACACATCCTACTAAGAAAACAGAACAAACAAGGCTGCTAAAAATCCCTAAACTGAAATGACATGTTAGCAGAATATGCCACCTCAGTCACATGAGCAGAACACAGACATACCCTCAACAAATACAGAATATAGTATAAATAGAAACATATAGTCAAAAACCGAACTGAAACCTGCAACAAGCCAGACTCTATATGCAATGCAGCAATGGAAAAACAGAAACATCACCAGACCTCATAAATCAAGCAATAAAATCAAGAAATCAATCATAATAAACCATACTATAAAAAAGAATACTGTCAAAGAGCTGATAAACAGAATAACATTAAATAATTAAGGTCAAATATAAAAAGTTTTAAAAATTTTCCAACAGCAAAATATTTTTCAAAATAGAATACACAAATGCCCAATAATTAAAACTAATAAGTATAGAAAAATCCCAAGCTCCCCATACCTGAAAACATTTCCTTTCCAGTCATCCTGAGCTTGTCATGGATTACTGGGGGTAGCATAAACGTTCACCCCACATACACCCAGGCTGGCAGCCATTCACAAACATACACACAAAACGAGGCTGTCATTCACACTCACACATGCGCGCGCACACACACACACACACACACACACACACAAATCTAGGCTGTCATTCAAAAACACACACAATCCAGGCTACCAATCACACATACACAGACACAAAATCCAAACTGCCATTTACACACACACACACACAACTCAGGCTGCCATTCACACACACACACTCACCCAGGCTTCCATTTACACACACATATAAAATCCAGGCTGCCATTCAAACTCACACCAAAATCCAGGATGCAATTCACACACACACACACACAATTCAGGCTGCCAATCACACACACACAAATACAAAATCCAGGCTACCATTCACACACACAACACACATACACACACAATCTAGGCTGCCATTCACACACATACACACACATATACTAACATATATTAACCTTGTTCTATGTAATGCCTTTTGGCAATTTTCATGTTCTGTTTCAATGTAAACCGATGTGATCTTTATTTCATATAGGAACACCGGTATATAAAAATCTAAAAATAAATAAATAAATATACTCCAGGCTTTCATTCACACATACACACACACAAACCAGGCTGCCATTCACAGCACGTACATAAGCCAGGTTACTAGTCACACATACACGCACACACACACACGTACAAGCTAGGCTGCCATTCAACACACAATCCAGGCTGCCAAACACAACACATAGACAAACCAGGCTGCCATATACACACACGCACACACATACATACACACACAAAACCCAAGATGATAGGCAGGCTGGCTCCCATTCTCACACATTGCCCTCCTCCCCGCCAGATTTGACAACAGGACACACCAGCACAGCACTTCTTCTCTTTCTCATTTTACCAGGCTCTCGGTATTGCCCAGGGCCTTCTATTGCTAAACCTGCAATTTTTCTTTTTAGAGGCCCGCGCAATTCAAGTGCTTCTGGCGGTCCCTGGCCTGAGACAATTATACCTCCCAGTTTCTGACACAGGAACTGGCTGGATATGAAAAAAAAAGCTCCTAGGAGGGTTCAGTGTCTCCTACGTTTCAGTAGGAAGCAATCATTAAAATCTGATCTAAAAAAAAACAAACAAACCCATACTGGCTTCTAAAGATGTGAATCGTGTGATCGATCGTCTTAACGATCGATTTTGGCTGGGGGGGGAGTAAATCTGATCGTCGCGGTTTTGTTTTGTTTTTTAAAATCGTAAATCGGGGGAGGGCGGGAAAACCGGCACACTAAAACAACCCTAAAACCCACCCCAACCCTTTAAAATAAATCCCCCACCCTCCTGAACCCCCCAAAATGTCTTAAATTACCTGGGGTCCAGTGGGGGGGGGGGTCCCGGTGTGATCTTCCACTCTCGGGCCACGGGTGCGTTAATAGAAATGGCGCCGGCGCCATTTTGGTTCCTGTCCCCCGACGTCACGAGCGCAGGAGATCGCTCCCGGACCCCCGCTGGACCCCCAGGGACTTTTGGCCAGCTTGGGGGGGCCTCCTGACCCCCACAAGACTTGCCAAAAGTCCAGCGGGGGTCCGGAAGCGACCTCCTGCACTCGAATCGTTATGCCGTATTGCAAAATGGCGCCTGCCATACGGCCGGTGCCATTTTGCAATACGGCAATATGGCCATACGGCCGGCGCCATTTATGGGGGATTTATTTTAAAGGGTCGGGGTGGGTTTTAGGGTTGTTTTAGTGTGCCGGTTTTCCCGCCCTCCCCCTTCCCCCAATTTACGATTTTTGACGATAAATCGGGGGAATTCCTATTTATATATCGCCTCTAACGATTTCTGACGATTTAAAATATATCGGACGATATTTTAAATCGTCAAAAAATGATTCACATCCCTACTGGCTTCTGTGAGTGGCACCGTGGGGGAGGAGGTGGTGGAGGGAGTAAGCAGAGTCTACAACCTCTTATCTTTTTGGCACTGCACAGGACCAGCAGGCCTTGGGAGCACAAGGTCACACTGACTCCACCTGCTGCTGCCATCCCCCCCCCTCAGTTATGCCGCCCCATACAATTGCATGGCATGCACACTCGGTTGCACTGGGCCTGAGGACACTTCTATTCTCTTCCATATAAAAGTAAAAACAAAACTTTACTTTTTTCTTTTTATATTTTTAGTTTAACCTCTAATTATGTCTAGCTGAAGCAGAGAATAACCTGTAAGTTTACTTGATAATGCATCTGACAAAGTGAACTCTTGCTTGCCCTCAAACTCATGCCTTAATAAATCCGTTAGTCCTCAAAGTGCCACCAGCTTCTCTCATTTCAGCTTTTTAAAAAGGCAGTTTCCATTTTTAATTGTCAATTAAAAAATTGAATTGCCACCTCTTATTCTGTGTGACTGTAGTTAAATTTGGGGAAAATATAAGGTCTAGCCCAATTATCTTTTTCTTTTTAACCAAATTAAGAATCATCTCTTTATAAGATTCCAAAGAAAATATAATCATTAATTCTGCTCTTGAAATAGGGGCAGAGTTAATTTATGACTCGAAATTCAAATAAAAAATTATAGATATAAAAACTAGAAGTTTCCTAATACTGGATACCTAGCAAGTTAGGTCAGGGGTAGGTGACTTTGGTCCTCGAATGCTGCAAAAAGGTCTGGTTTTCATGATATCCACAATGAATATGAATGAGATATATTTGCATACAGTGGGGGAAGTGCATGTAAATTTATCACATGCATATTCATTGTGGATATCCTGAAACCCTGATATAGAGTAATTATGCATATTTACTGAAATCCCAATAAAGAGCCTGCTACAACCTTACAATTTTGCTTGGTTGTTTTGATGATGTTAATTCCTATCTTGGATTACTGCAACATGCTTTACCTAGGACTGCCTAAGACCACTTTGAAATTATTACAACTTCTGCAGAATGCTGCGGCTCACTTGATTTCTGGTCTGCCAGTTCAAGAACATATTACACCAGTGCTGTCTAGTCTCCATTGGTCACTGATCCAATGGCGAATAAGATTTAAGGTTTAAATTCAGAATATATAGATTACACACAATGGGCCAGATTTTCAAAACTCTACGCACGCCGGGCCTATTTTAAAAAGGCCCGGCGATGCGCATAAAGCCCCGGGACACGTTTAAGTCCCAGGGCTTTACTAAAGGGGCAGTCCGGGGCCAGGCGGAGGAGGGTCCAGAGGCCTCCGACATAGCGGCCATTGCCGCTGTGTCGGAGGAACACGTGCCAGTAGGCTGCAGGCATGCAGAACTTGCACCTGCCCAGAGGCAGGCGCAAAAGGAAAGACAAATGTCGGGGGGATTAGAGTAGGGCTAGGTGGGGGAAAGGTTAGGGGAAGGGGTGGGAAGGTCAGGCTAGGGGAAAGGGAACAGGAGAAGGAAGCGCGGCTCAGTATGTGCAAGGTGCACAATTGTGCACCCCCTTGCGCGCGCCGCCCCCCGATTTTATAACTTGCGCATGCCTGCACGCGCATGTTATAAAATCAGGCGTACATGTGTGCGTGCCGGATAGCGCACGCACCCTTTTAAAATCTACCCCAATGGCAACAACAGGTTTAAATTCAGATTTGGATCTTAGTGTTTATCTATAATCCTGGTACATATAATTCTTTACTATTGACGAAGATCCAACAGGGAGTTGCTTTCTAGTGTTTGGTTTTTATGCTTGGCTGGGCTCAAAACTGTTTTTTGCCATTTGGACATGAAGAACTCTGCAGTTTTGAGTTGACTTAGAGCTGTAAAGTATTTGATATGAAGGTTATGCATTGAGTCAGAGTGAAAGATTGATGACATCACTATGAGATGTCTTCTCCATTGGTCACATAAGCACACATCATCACATGACTTGTAAGCTCCACATCTATATAAATATAATTGGCTGTTCCCAATATTCCATCTTTCATGAAACTACTGTGAGATGAGCTCGCCCCTTTTCAAGGTTACAGCGTCTGCTATAAGATAAATACGTCTTTAATTTTTACATTGATTTCATTTTAACAAGTCTGTTTTTCATGTTGTTTCCAACTTATTTCAAATGTACTTACAAAGACACTAGTGATGAAAGTTTCTTTTAATTGGAGTTGATTATGTGAGCGCAGTGTTCCTGATGAAGCTATATGGGAAACAACGGCAGTTGGGCTAAGATCACAATTAATACAACTACCAACCCTTGAATATGACACTTGTGTTCTTCAATAGATTTTTATTTGCAATTCAAAAAGACTTAAAAATTTGTTTGATACACACATGATGGAGCTGTCCGGGTAGCCTGTGTAAATCAGGGCACACCGTCAGGCCTGCTAATGCATGATAGATTAAAGAGTTATTGCAAGACAAGGCTAAAAATTGATAATATTTTAGTTTCCTTTTTTTCTTCGGTATATGGTGTGGGGAAATTCTAGGCTCGTTGGTGATTATTATTGAATTAGATTTAAGACCATCTTACTGGTATACAAACTACTCACCTGACCATCATGTCTGTGGACTAATAAGTTATTTAAGTTTTATAGGCTGGAAAGAGCTTTACACTCTACTCAACTGGCTCTCTTAGAGATAATTTCTGACTGTGAAGCCCATCTATCTCAGACAGATCAACATGCATTTTCAGTAGCAGCTCCGGAAATGTGGAATAACCTCCCTCCAGAACTGTGTCAAAAGTTTTAAGAAATCTCTAAAGACTTTAATGTTTGAAGCTGCATACTGCTCTAACAGTTAATAACTAGAACAGACTGATTAGATTTTGATTTTGTTCTAACCTGTATTTTAACAATTCTGTTTTAATTATAGGATAACATTTTGATAGCATTATTTTGTTTTGTTAAATTGTTTTATTGATTATTTTATGTATCTTTTTACTTTGTTTGTAATATGATAATTTATGAATGTTCTGTTGTAGACCACACTGACAATAGGTGGGTTATAAATAAATTTAACCATAACCATAACTATAAGAGAGGATCCATTTATATGCCTGAGTACTGATTTTGGTCCCTGTATCACTCACCTTTTGAAGGAGAAAATTATCTTGTCTGGCTATTTGCCTTTTCTTGAAAAATAGAATTGAAGGTATCTGAGATCCAAGACAGCAGCCTGAGGGAAGGATGTCTTGGGAGCTCTCAGTATCTGGTTTTTCTTTTTTTTGCTTCCTAATATATTGTATTTTATCTTTGCCATGGTGAAAAGGAAAGGCTGAGCCCATGGAGGTCCTTTAGCCTCTTCTGGGGTGACTCCTGATCATCAGCCAAAAATTGAAAAGTTCCTGATAAAGGCAGTAGACAGTATACTCCTTGCAGGGGGAATTTGAGCTATGTTGCAGTAGGGATGTGCATGGAAAAAACATTTGTTTTCGTTTTTCGGTTTGTTTTTAACAGGTATTTTTTCCATGAATTTTGGTTAGTGGATTGCTTGCTTCATTTCATGTGTGTGAAAAACACGAATAATGCAATTAACCCACTCAAAAAAAAGGCCAAAAAAAGAAAATTAGTCCTCCCTCCCACCCTCCCAGAAAATTGCTGGGCCAGGATCCCCACGGCCACCACTTACCAAGTCCAGTCGGGATTCGCCGCACATCAAAATCTGCTGGGGTGAATGCACTAGAGTTCTGCAGGCTGAAGTAAGAAGAGGACACCTGAAGAGGAGCTCCCAGCCTCTGGGTGAGGTTGCAGTGTCAGGCCTAGGTTCGTGCCGAGGCCCCAGTGTCAGGACCCACCCTCCTGGTAGGGTTACAGCATTAGGCCTGGGTTCAGGCCTAGGCCCCACCCCAGCCTTGACCAAGGCCCCAGCATTGGGATTCAGCCTCCAGATTGGATCATGGTATCAGGCCTGGGCCCAAGTTAAGGCCTCGGTGTCGGGACCTGACCTCTGGGCCGGGTCACAGCATCGGGCCTGAGTCTGGACCCCAGCCTAGGCTGAGGCCCCAGCATTGGGACCCGGGCTCTGGGTCAGGTCACAGCATTTGGGCCTTTGTCTGGGCCAAGGTTGGGACCCAGACTCCAGGTTGTGTGACGGTGTCAGGACTGGGTCCAGGCTGGGGCCCCAACATCGGGTCCCAGCCTCCTGGGCATGCCATGGTGTTGGACTTTGATCCAGGCCCCAGCCGAGGCCTTGGCATCCGAACCCAGCCTCCAGGTTGGGTTACATCATCAGGCTTGGGTCTGGGTCAAGGCCCCGACATCATGATCTGGCCTCTGGGCCAGGTCTTTGCATCAGGCCTGGATTCAGGCCCCAGCCTAGGCTGAAGCCCTGACGTTGGGCCTGGCTTCAGGTTGGGTCGCGGCATTGGGCCTGGGTCCAGGCCTAGATCATGGCATTGGGACCCAGCCTTTGTTGTATACCCAATTGATCAGGTATGTTTCTGTTTTTTCAGTTTGATTTTTGGGGATCTCATAAGAACATATGAACATAAAAGACCCCACCATCATGCTCATGCCTATGCCTCGACCCCTGCTTGTGGCCTCAGCCTATACCCTAGGCGAGGCCCTGGCTTCGGGCCTAGGTCTAGTGGTCAGTGTTGTGCTCAGGCATAGGCTGCAGAACCTGCTTTGGGCCTCAGCCTATGCCCTTGGCAATACCCCACTTAGGCCTGAATCATTAGTTTAAAACAAAACAAACAAATAAGGTTTGTTTTATTCAGAGGCCCCCTATTTATTTTGGGTCCCCCAAATGAAACGAATTAGCCTTATTTGTCGCGGTTTGCAGTTTCATTTTAAACGCATGCACATCCCTATCTCCCAATCAGAGCTGAACTATCATTGAGCCAGAGTACAGCATTGATTCCTGCTCCTCTGTTTCCCTGGGATGCAGATGGGATGGCACAGTTGTCCATTACATAGTAACATAGTAAAGATGGCAGATAAAGACCAAATGGTCCATCCAGTCTTCCCAGCAAGCTGCTCATAGTAGTAATTGCTACTCCATGCAGATTATTGCCTTGCCTTATGTTAAGGATAGTAACTTCCACTCCATGCAGATTACCCCCATACCTTCTGTTAAGGGTGGTAACTGCCACTCTGTGATGCTGTTGGAAGCACTAAGCAGAGTGATATCTGGAGGAGTTCCATCTTCTTCTACACCAGATACTTGCAGTGGTGGGAGTCCATGTGGGGACAGCAGTTCAGAGGAACTGAGATTGGAGTCTCTGGTGGCCTATGCAGATTTGAGGGGATATTGTTGAGGTGAATTCCCCTGAGTTCCCCTGTTAAGGAGGTTTTCTTGCCTATGCTTGCTAGTCTCAACAGACCTCTCCTCAAAAAGCCAAGTGTTATAACTTTGGATTCTCTTTTGAATGTGATGGCATCATTAGAAAAGATCATTTCTTCTTTAGTAGTTTTTATTGTGGATATTCGCAAGAAATTTCAATCTAATGAGTTTTCTCTTAACACACAAATGAAATGAGATGCAAGTTTGGAACAGCAGGTGGAACATGTTTCAGCTGTGGGGGCAACAAGATGAGAATTAGAAGCCGAAATGTCCCAATTTTTGGAGTCTTTATTGTGAAAATAAATATCTTAAAAAATTGGGACATTTTGGCTTCTAATTCTCATCTTGTTGCCCCCACGGCTTTGTTAGACAGCCTTCCTTGTTGCTTTCTCAATCCAACATGTTTCAGCTGTCCAGGCTGAGATGGTACAACCTAATTCTATAATTATGAGAAAAATTGAGAACTTGGAATATTTCGCTAGACACCTGAACATACAGGCATTCAGTTTTCCAAGATCAGTTGCTAATTCTTCTATAAGTGTTTTTTGTGAATATCTTTTGGAGATCAAGATAGTGTTCAGGAGAATGCACATCTCATTATAGATAGTCTGAATATTAAAGACATTCCAGAAGGATCTGGGATTGAGGAGGAGACACGTATTTATTTATTTATGTATTATTTATTACAATTGTTGCGTCCGTCAGTCGCAGATGGCTGCGACTGCTCTGCCTCACCTCTCTTTTACCTATCTCCTCCTCCTTCTGGAGAATCGCTGTCTCCACTGCTGTTTGCTGAATCCCTCGGTATCTCCAAGCCAGCATGGGCGTCCCCGTCCGCCATGCTTCTTACTGAGACCTCCTTAGGCGCGCGCGCACGCTGCCCACATTCTTAAGCACATCATGGCGGGAACCTCGGGGGCAGCCCCACTGCATGATGTCAGTACCTCCGGGTATTTAAACCTCCGCTCCACTCCAGTACAACGAGTTAGCAAGGACTTCGGTTTTGCTACTCTGACGGCTAAGCTGCTTGCTTGGATTCCTCACTACCCTCCGGGGTATTTTGCTACCTTACGAAGCTCAGGGTACCCGCTCCTCAGGGACACCTCGCTTCTACTTGCCCTCCGGGGTTATTCTACCTAACCTCCAGGACACCCGCCCCTCGGGGGTCTTGTCTGCTTTATTCCTGGTACCCTCTGTGCTCCTAGGTACTCACTCCTCGAAGGCCTATCCTGCTCTGGGTATCCTGCATCTCAGACCATGGGTCCTTCTCTTCACTTGACTACCGAAGGAAGCTATCATCGCTGCTACCCAGTAAGTACTACTATGCTCCAATATCTCCTCATTCCACCCTTCAGGTTCATGGCCTATCCTGCGCTGCGGAACAGTAGCAGACCTTTGCTACATCTGGGTGAGATCATCAACTACATCACTGCGGAGACTATCTGGAGCCTTACTGTGATATTGCTGGACTACAGCACTGTCCGTTCCTTGGACAAATATCTTCTTCATCGAGAACCAAGATGGCCGCCGCATCGTGAGCACGGAAACCTCTCTGCTCCGTGGTTTTCTTTTATATTTTTCTTTAAGAACCTTTGCCTATTGAATTTCAAATTACATGCCTCACTCGAAAAGAAAGGCAAGGATTCGTGAGATCCTTACCTCTACTCCTGAAGTTTCAATGCGGCAAACCCGGTTGGAGGAGGTTTTTCGAGTGGTACAGCAAACACCGGTGAGCTTGGCTGCTGGCGTCCTAGACGGAGAGCGGCCATCGGACGCCTTAGCTGAAGAAATATCTTTAAGCCCCGGAGCCCCAGCGGTGCCCTCCTTGTCATACAGACCCCAGTTTGTTGGGGGGACGGAACAGCAGACAACACCACCGTGTATATCCGATGTTACTCAGAGAGGAGATGGGGAATCGCCATCGACCTCGGTGAGCCTGGAAGAACATGGCTCCAGAGAGAACATGGAGGAGTCGCGGCAGGAGAGTACAGACAGGAGGGACCCCATGGAGATAAGAGTTGAGGAGACCGGGATTCATGTAGTGTTGAATACAGATTTGGTAATGCCAGAAAAAATAACTCTCGCTGAAATTTGGAAAGTTCTTATAAAAATGAATACCGCTATGAATGATTTGACTAAAGCTGTTAAAAGTAATATGGATATAACTCAAAACCTGGAAAAAAGAGTACAGACAGTTGAAAAAGTTCTTAAAAATGCTGAAACAGAGACAAAGGAGATTAAAGAGGTTCAAACTAACCTAATTAAATCAGAAAATATGCTCAATAACAGGATAGATTTTTTAGAAAATGAAATAAGGAGAAATAATTTAAGATTTCTTTATTTCCCCAAAACAAAATGGGCAAACGCAAAAGATCTCCTTAAAAGTTATTTTACAAATATATTGGGACTTCCTGAAAATACTATACCTGAGATCTCAAAAATTTACTATCTTCCTGGGAAAGAAGTTACAAAACAGCAAGAAGACCGGGATAACACTGTATTTGACAATCTTACAGACTTTTTGGAGAAATCCTATGAGGCTAAAATCGAAGCGAGAGCAACTTTGTTTGTGACCTTTATCCAAGCATCTGACAAAGAAAATATATTGAGATTATCTTTTAGAAAACAACAACATCTGTTTTATGGCTCTCAGGTGAGAGTGTTTCCTGACATTACTAAAAAGACACAAGAAAAAAGGAAGTTATTTCTTCAGATGAAAAATGAGGTGCTCTCTCGAGGAGCCAAATTTTTCTTGCGATTTCCCTGTGGATGTGTACTGATACATCAGAATGATAGATATATCTTTTCGGACCCTCAACAACTGCATCTATACCTGGACTCACACTCTTAATATCTTCATGAGGACCTAGGGCATGGAAGAAAAAGTAAAATTGTTGTACTAGATGAAACTGCCAATTCCTATAAAGTTTTTCTTATGAACCGTTTTTATATGGTTCTCCATTTATTCTTATAATTTGAAATATGTCTATTTTCCTATATCTAGAGCCGGAGGTAATACTACTCCTGTTATATTTGATTTAATTTAATTTCTTGTATTATAGAGTGGAGAAATATTAATCCGTCTGCATACTCTGTTATATTCTGTTTTATTTTCTTTAAAATTGTTGTTATTGTATGATAATGAAAATTCAATAAAAATAAAATTAAAAAAATATATATATATCTTCTTCATCACAGCAGTATAATAAAGCTTCTTTCCTCTGTGTCCACTTGCTATTGAGTCTAGCCTATCGTTGTGGTTCCCCACAGGGCCCCTCCCCATGGGAGGTGTCATCGCCACTTCGATCAAGAGTCCACATTATGCCACAAACCCAACAGCAATATTTATATTCCGCTGATAATAACAATGTCATGCTCAGAGGAATACTTGTTACCTTTGCTTTTTCTCAACATCGAGATTCTATCATGGGACTTTGTTTAGGCACAGAGGTACATTATTTTACGGCAGAAGGTTTGATTTTTTTCCTGACCTTTTGAGTTCTACTCAGTCTTGCAGGAAAAATGTTCTTGCAATGTACCAAGTGCACTATTTCTGGTTTGATTTCCATGTAAATACATGTTTCATTTGAATAATGTTAAGTACATTTTTTGAGCCTTTGCAATTGCGTTTCTTTTTGGATTCTAAAAAGCCACAGAGAACCTGATGTGGTAGTTAAACATCCTGCTGTTCTATATAAAAATTCTGCCTTATCTCTCTTTTTAGATTTTTTTGCTACTTTTCTTGCTAAGATTTAGCTTGGAGCATTAATGGATCTCCCTTTGGGTTGTGGACTCTAGTGATATTTGTTAACATTTTTTTTATATTTCTTTTTTTTTTTGGTATTTTTATATTATTATATCTATTTTTGATACAAGTTGTGATTTGAATTTTGAATAAAAATAAAATTAAAAATCTAGAACTGAAGGAAGATGATAGCCATAGTTTAAGTCATGGCAACAGATTTAAAAGAATACATGGGAACAAATATTTACATGGTTTACTTTCTATATTTTTAGTGTTTGCATTGTTGACATTTTCAGAGAAAAATTGTACAGTTTGAGGACAAAGGGACCAATGTGCAATAAAGCATTTACTGTATGGTAAATGGCTTAAGCATGTAATAAATACCTCACCTGTGTCATTCATTTACAAAGCAAAATGGTGATTGAGATAGTAGATGGAAGTATGCAAGTGAAACACCACTCTTTTTTTTTCTGTAAAAGGAGGTGGCAGGAATTGCACCACCAATTCCTGGTGGAGGGACTGATATGGGCTAGATGGGACTCGGTGGAAGCACAGCTGCTGCCCTCCTACCCCCCAGAAACCACCTTATTCCCTCTCAGGGGTGGATCCAGAGAGGGGATGAGTGTCGGGGGGGGGGGGGTGAGTGCCCCTCCCACAGCAAAGGCTTTACCTCTTCCACTGCCTTCCCTATCTAGTTGGACCACTTTGGATTAGTTGGAGAGAAAGGCACATGGTGCTTACCCACTCTGAAACTCACTGTATGTCCTTCGTACCCCCTTCCCCGCAAACATTTCCAGATCCACCCCTGTTTCCTCTTCTGCCCTCATTATCTGTTTGCCAGTGGGGGCAGGTTTTGGACACAAGGAAAGTAATTTTATAGTTGTGCAGGTAAAAGTTACATGCAGACTCTATTCCACATTTTCACAGCAAACTTATGTACATCAGTCCATTTTAAAAACGCTCAGGTAAGTAAATACCCATCACCTCACACAAGATAACCTGCACAAAGTTCCATCTACTCTTTGCAGGGCGTAATTTATGTGGGTTAACTGACATGCATAGATGCATACATTTGAACATAAGCAAGTAAGCTCGTAAATCCCAGCTCCATCTCACGGAATGCCTATCCCCAGTGCACATAATAGGGTTATGCGCATACTGCTACCTACACTGAAGCTCGGTCTGTTTTATAGCTGCCATTTTATATTCAGAAAACAGGATTTTACCTGGATAAATGGCTTTGAAAATCAAGCCCTTTAGACCCAAATTAATACAGTCTACAAAGGTCACTAAACATAATGACACTTCCTCATCTCCTGAGGTATAACATTTTCTGGCGTTCAGTTCATAGGTATTAATACCTAATGAAGTAATTTAAATATATTGATTTTTTTTTTTTGCTTTTGAGTACTTTCATAGCACATTATTATTACTGCTGCAAAAGTAATAATAATACTAACATGCACGCAAATATCATGCATCAATGCACTTAATACATGGGCATTAGCTAATATCTACGTTAATGCATGTTTAACGTGCCCATTAATACTAATACCTGTTAGGGCCCAAAATGTAGAAATGTGTTTCGCTATGTCTTAACAGATAATCAAATCAATCTATACTCTACCTGCATGTTTTCATTGTTTTTCAGATAGTTGGAGTTCCTTTTCTCAGACTGGTGGCTTAAGAACTTCTATTCTAGAGACAACAGTTCAGCGCTAGGATGACTGAAATTTTGTTTTCTTTTTTACTGAACTTAAATATATTTTCAAATTGACTTATAAAGCCTTTCCAGATGGATCACAGCATCTATGCATCTCTCCTTCCAAGCTGGGAAGGGTGCCTTTTTTGACTCTTCAGCAGAATGTGATATGAAATCATGAGGGTTGACAGGTGCAATCCTGTGACTTTCCATTTTAAATTCATAAGGATTTGATTGCCTGCTGAAACAGATGACTTTTATAACTTTTGTTTTGAATGTTATATCTGCAAGTCAGATTTGAAAGACATGGAAGAAGATGCAATTTTTCATCAGCAGTTTCTAGTACAGACAAGGGATTTCATCTGAAACCTGATGAAAGTTTCAAAGATGTGAATCTTAAAGTATGTTCTGTGTGAGGTTTGTTGGTTTTTTTTTTTTACATTTCTATTGATTGTATTACTGTCTACTATGAAAACAGCTGAGTTTTTCTTGCCTTCTTTTTTGTCTTAGGGAATTCTATTATCTGCAAGTGACCTTTGAACAATATAACATTGAAACTACATTTAGTTTCTATTGAATCAAATATTTCTTTCTCCTTTTTAATATATTTGGTTGAAAGCAGGCTTTCTTTCTGAGAATTCATCCATATCTGTAATTTCTCCCTACCTGAAGTCAGAATATTCGGCTTCTATCATCATTTCAAAATTCTACAAGATGAAAGATCTTATTTTTGAGCAGACCACTGGTAATAAGGAAAGGATAAATGTAAAAGCTGCATATCAGTTATGTCTAAAATACTATGATATTAATAGTTGTTCATATTAAGTGGCATCAAAACTGATCCAAGGGCTTTAAGTTTGTGGCAGGTGCAACCTGTGTTAAACTGATTAACAGACATTATACAAGGAGAAGTTGGATGGATTACATTAGCACTCAGATATTTATTTAAGTATCCCTTAGGATGCATGTCCAATACACAGCATTAGTGTATCAAGAAGAAGACAAGAAATACAGATTGCACTGATTAGTCCTCTGCTTAGCACCTTGTGTTCAAGAATAGGCGATTTATAAATCCAAATAAATAAATAACATATGCAAACAAATCCCTCTATCTTGAAAAAACTATAAAGACATTGCATATAGCCTGAGATCTTTTGGCAGGACTACCACCAAATCTGACATCTAAATCAGCTGTTTTTGAACAATTATCTTCAGTGTATTCATTTAAATAATTTATTATCATCTCAATATCCTGGGTGGGTCAGTCAGGACACAGTCCCTGGCTGGCCCATATGACATGGGTACCAGGTGTTGCCTCATGTTGCTTGCCTGGACTGCTTAAGATAGGTATGAGAGGAAAGAGGGGGGGGGGGGTTTGAATATGGGGGTAGTAGATTCTGCAGGGGAGGTGTTGTCTTTTGGTCTCCTTTAGGTTTTGAACAAAGCAACGGTGAGGTGGCTGTTGCTGATTGGTTCGAGCCTGCAGGGGATGAAGGGACATTGTATCAAGCAAGATACCTTTGTTTCCTGAAGTCATTCCACTGAAATTTTGCTGTGGGGGCAGACAGCATTCTTTTTTCAGTGCTTTGGTCATGGCGGGTAGGCGAGGGCGATCCTACTTGTGTTCAATGGGAATAGCGGCACCTCTGGGACTGGAGTCTAAAGCAGTTTACGCCATTTGCCCAACTCCATCTGAAGGTTCTAGAAATTCAGGTGCTGGGATAGTTGGTGGGTCAGTGATGGAAAGATTAACTAATTTACAGTAATTGGGTACAAATGCTTGTTGGTAGCTCCTTGCTGGGCTGTGGCGGGGGCTGCGTATTGAGGCAGCTTGGTGCTGTCAGTGGCCTGCAGGCTAGAAGGCCTGGGGATGGATGAGTCCTGCTGGGGTATGGCAGATGACCACCAGGGCTGTAGACTGAGTTTTTAAGCTTGAATGTTATATACTTGTGGTATAAATAAAGCTGCGGCGTTTTGATTCCAACTGAACTGTCTTTGTCTTATTTTCTGGATGTTCTAGTAAGGAGATTGGCAGGAAGTGGCGGGGATCCTGATTTCCCATGTTATGAAGTTCCTATGGGTCATTCTCATACCTTGCAGCATATCCTTCCATGGAAATCTTACTTCCTGAGAAAGGTTCACTAGAGATTTTAGAGTTTCTTATTCAGAGGCATTTAACCAAATAACTCACAAGTTATGCAGCTAAATGCCAACATTTGAATAATTCACACACTTATCAAGCTAAACTTTAGCTGGATATCTCATTCTCCTAAAATTTAGTTGGATAGCTTAGAGGCATTCTGGGGGCATTTGTGGGAGGAGTCAGGAGGCTATCTATGTTACCCGGCCAACTCTCATATTCGGAGTTAGTCGAATAACATATCTGGCTAACTATGTCCATGCTGAGCTGTCCTAAAGTTATCTGGATAAATGTATCTTTAAGATAGCCATCTATATTCTAGGGATGTGAATCGGGCTTCGGACAATTGGAAATATCATACAATATTTTCAAAATCGTCAGAAATCGGGGGCTCCCCCAAAACGATAGGAAAACCCCACAATATTGTTTGTGGGGGTTCTCTTATTGTTTTGGGGGAGGGCGGGAAAAACGGCACACAAAAATAACCCCTAAACCCACCCCGACCCTTTAAAACTAATTCCTTAGCTTCCCCCACCCTCCTGACCCCCTCCCCAAAACGTTTTACAGGTACCTGGTGGTCCAGTGGGGGTCCCGGGAGCGATTTCTCACTCCTGGGCCTTCGGCTACCATTAATCAAAATGGCGCCATTTTTAAAGATGGCGCCGGCCATCCAGTGCTCCCTCCATGTGACAGGGGCCGGCCAATGGCACATATACCCTGTCACATGGTAAGGGCAAAGGCCATTGGCGCCATTTTTATTAGTGGCAGCCGACGGCCCGAGAGCGGGAGATCGCTCCCGGGACCCCCACTGGACCACCAGGTACCTGTAAAATGTTTTGGGGGGGGGGGGTCGGGAGGGTGGGGGAAGCTAAGGGATTAGTTTTAAAGGGTTGGGGTGGGTTTTTTGTTTATCGGCTCAGGCGCAGTCGATAAACAAAACTGTGATTGCGCCGGACGAAAAAAAAACCCCACGATGTGAATCGGAACCGGAATCCGAACTGATTCCAGTTCCGATTCACATCTCTATTATATTCAGTAGTGTGACTGCACTACTCAGTATGCCTCCAAAGTTAGCCATATAACTTAATCCGGCTAATTTTGCAATCCGGCAAGTGACTGTGGACCTCCTGTAGTCCAATTTTATAACATAGTTCTTAGGGATGAAGTCCACGTGTATTTTGTATTTGCCAACGTCATCCATACTTTTGAAAGCAGACTTATGAACCTCACACCCTTACTATAGCTGAATGCTCATCACCGCTAGGTCAGTTCAAACCTTAATGGAGGTCTGAATGCCTCCAAGCCACAGGCAGCTCTTTTTTATTTAAATAGAATACTGCACCCCAGGAGCACACAATGTGGGGGGGGGGGAGGCCCACAACCACAAACTGGACCCCTTGTGAGTTATCCCACATAGCATATAACTATTAGCTCAATCTAGAAAGGTACAGAAAATAAATTAATAAAGCAACTTAAAAATATTTCATTTTAAAGCTACTCATGTGAGCTGAGTATGGATTCAAACCCATGTCTTCTTGGAATAGATTGGACAGCACTAAATGTCTGTACCACTTAATTGCTTATACAAAATCCTTCCCTTTAATCATCTTCATCAGTGCACTGTTCAAGAAAACTTAAGAGAACACAGCTTGAATTGCTCTCTTTATCCTGGTCCCTCCCCTCCTTGCTTTACAATTGAAAAGCAGATCTGTAATGATAAAGCCACCTGAAGCTGGGGGAAAGGGAGGTAGCAGCAGCCATATCGGGGCAAGGCACATCCCTTGTTATTTTCTTTTATTCTTCTGCTTATATCTAACCCCTTCCTCCCCTCTCCACTCTGCCTACCAATCCATAATAGTAGCTCATGTTCTTTGTGCAAGAATGGAAAGGATCCCCAAATCTCGCCGCTGTTTTTTGTTTTTTTTCAAGGCAGCCTGAAGCTGCATCTTTAAGTACCATCTTTCTTTCTTTCTTTTCTTTTCTTTTCTTTTCTTTTCTAAAGAAACCAGAACAACAAGCAAACAAAAATGCTCCATGTGGGGAGCCAGGCCCACCAAGAACCTCAGCAATGCACAGGGATTCAAACCCTTTTCCCCATGCACTAGAGCTGCATAAAACAAACTGTTCTTTTATTTCTTTGAATGTATTTTTTGTTTGAGTCAGCCAGCCTACATGCTGAAAAGAAATCAATCACTTCTCTGCTCCTGGCATCCTCACACACACCGCTTGCCCCCAGCAATGGAGTGAGAGCCTCCCCCCAGCATCACCTAACAGCTGGCAGCAACAAAACCTTTTGCCAGCTCTGGAACACAGAAAATAGTGCAAAGGAGAGGAGGAGCTTGCTGCTAAGAATCCCTGCAGCGGAAGGAGCTAAGCCCAGCCATGCTCTCAAGAACTTCACTAGCTCTACCCCCGAGCTAGCTATCTGCTGACAGGATATCCCAGGCTGCTGAAAGATCACAGTGCACCAGGAAACCAGGTAAAGCCAAGGAGAGCTGCAGCTTAACTGACCTCCTAAGACAAACAGGCCGATACAGTACAGTGCGCTCCGATGGAGCGCACTGTTAGCCTGCTCATGGACGCGCGTTTTCCCTTACCCCTTATTCAGTAAGGGGAGGAAAACGCGCGTCCAACCCACGGCACCTAATAGTGCCCTCAACATGCAACTAGCCAAGCCGCACATTTTACTTTCAGAAATTAGTGCCGACCTAATTTCTTCTGGCGCCGGGAAAGTGCACAGAAAAGCAGTAAAAACTGCTTTTCTGTGCACCCTCCAACTTAATATCATAGCGATATTAAGTCGGAGGTCCCGAAAAGTAACAAAAGTAAAAAAAAAATTTTGAATTCGGCCCGCGGCTGTTGGGCCGAAAACCGGACGCTCAATTTTGCCGGCGTCCGGTTTCCGAGCCCGTGGCTGTCAGCGGGCTCGAGAACCGACGCTGGCAAAATTGAGCGTCGGCTGTCAAACCTGCTGACAGCCGCCGCTCCTGTCAAAAAGGAGGCGCTAGGGACGCGCTAGTGTCCCTAGCGCCTCCTCTTCCCCGTTTTTACCGCGTCACCTAATTTAAATACAGAATCGTGCGCACCGGCAAAGGGCCGGTGCACGCGCCGGGAGAGCGGGTGTTCGTCCGCTCTCCCACGGACTTACTGTATCGGTCCGAAATTTTTTAAATCAACAAACAGGCACCAGTGGCTGTTTGGCGTACCATTCAGCTAGAAAACCGTCAAAAGAAGAGGCTGGTGGGAGGACTGTTCCTGGCTTAAATTGAACTCACCGTCCCTCCCAACAGTCTCTGTACCCTTCACCGGAGGTGGAGCAACTGCACTGTGTGTCATTCCCCCCAAACCCCCCACCCCAGTCTGGGATGGGGGTCGGCTCCTTATCTGGCTAATTATGTCCATGCTGAGCTGTCCTAAAGTTAGCTGGATAAACGTATCCTCGTACCTTTAAGATAGCCGACTATATTCAATAATGTGAACATAAGAACATAAGAAATTGCCATACTGGGTCAGACCAAGGGTCCATCAAGTCCAGCATCCTGTTTATAACACTGGCCAATCCAGGTTACAAGTACCTCCCAAAAACTAAGTCTATCCCATGCTGCACTACTAAATGTGTCCCCAAAGTTAGCCAGATAAGTTAATCTGGCTAATTTTGCAATCCAGGTACTGACTGTCTATGGACCTCCTATAGCTCAGTTTTATAATATAGTTCTTAGGGCTGAGGTCCATGTGTATTTTGTATGTGCCAACCAACATCAGCCATACTTTTGAAAGTGGACTTATGCAGGTAAATCCTCTATGGAAATGAGCGGGTATGCCCGAATCTTGCACAATATACACATACACATTACACATGCATGGAGCAGGTGTAAATGTCCACACATTGGTGGTTTCCCCACCCTAACTCTGCTCCTGAGAATTCCTCTTTCAAGTACATATAAAAATATGCGTGAAATTGCTTCCACGAAGGTAATTTTCAAAGAAGATATGTGCGTGAATGTAACATACTATTGTAACAATTTTCAGAAGTCCATTTTCCCACAATATGTGCATTTAACACAGGTACAATCTATTGATCATTCAATGGCATATATTGTAGCAATTTTCAAAAGCCCACTTACATGCAGAAAGTGCATTTACACATGTAAAACCTAGTTTTAAGCATGTAAATCCTTTTGAAAATGAGCTCATATATACATGCAAAAAGGCATTTTACACACGTATATGCTATGCTTTGTAAAATTCAGTCCTTACTATTCAAACCCCATTTATATGGGCGTACAGATATCTTGCTGAAGTTTGAAGCAGGACCTATGAGCTTGATATTCAGCATCACTTAGCTGGCTAAGATTAGTTTTATCTGGCTAAGTGGCACCATTTCAATATTCAGCCACATTCAGCAGCTGCCAGATAGCCAGAAAACTATTTATCCAGCTAATTGGGGTACGGTATAGGGTGTTCCAGGGCAGAGCTACTTATCAAGCTAACTTATCCAGACGTTAATGCGGGTGTTAGGGCTTGATAGCAACTAGGTAGAGAGTGCATCAAGCTTGAGTGAGAGTACATTGTACAAATCTCATCTTTGTGTACTTTTCCTCACGCCAAATCACGCCAAATCACATCAAATCTTCACTGATGTGTACTGTGCTGTTCGTACCTCTGATTTTGCATGTAAAACTGTCCCCCAAACTCCAGACTACCACCAAAACCTCACCTTGAGTTATTAGTTAACTGTCCTACAGTAGTATAAATAGTTGACTAGTATGAGAGCCTATCAAGAGAGTCTTTCTCTCTCTCTCTCTCCCCCAAAATATTTTTGAAATGTATTGCGGTAACTCCAAAATTACCCTAATGACACCCCTTTCTTTATCATGGGTGCTATTCATGCAAATATTTATGGCAAAATAATGAATCTAGTTCTTGGATAAATTAGATCTGATGTTGAGCAGGTCTGAAGTTAGCTGAATAAATTTATCCAGCTATTAGATAGCCATGCTATTGAATATGCCAGCCAAATTAGCAGGATACATTTATCTGGCTAAATTAATTGCTCCGACAGATAGTGGCTGAATATGGACCCCTTTATGTCTATCCATTCCTCTTTAAAGTATCTATTTGTGCATTTTGCAGATTTAAAGCTTTAAATGTGGACCTGCATTACCTATACCATGTATTTCTTTATTTTATTTCTTTTTCATGAAATTTCTGTGCCACATAAAGCACTGGTATTTATGTAATTAGTTTTGTGTGCTCTTTAGAGCTTATATCTTCTCCTTGGTAACAATGTCCGGAGCATGACCGTGTTTTATTCCCAAGCACCTGGGCATATGGGCAACTAAAATCTGGTGTCTGCTGCCAGGTCCACAAGGAAAAGTCCCCACCACTGCCACTGCCCCTGTAGATCGACCCACATTAAATAGGAACTGTTGCTTTGGTGCACAAAAATTGGAAGGCAAAGTTAGATGGAGAGAGCAGCAGGTTGGTGAGAGAGGGCCGAAAAGAAGAAAGGAAAAGCCTAGACATAAAAAGCAAAGAAATACAAAAAGTAGAAAATATAATGCAATCACTCCTCCTGTGCCAAAAAAATAAGCACCTAAAGCAAAATAAATACAACGTAAATAATAACCAGAGCAAAACAAAAATTGCAAGAGAAAAAAAGAATACATTAGAAGTAAAAAACTGCATTTTTTCCTGACTCCTACAAAATTTGGCTGGTATCCAAGCTTATAAATATTTTTCCACCTCTCCTTAAGGCCATATCCTATGGAGAAAATTTGTAACAACATCATAAATTTTAGGAAGCTAAGTAGATTGGGGTTATTTTCCTGAGGTATTTTATGAAGCCAACCAATTCTTATTCAACTGAATAATAAGATGCTAATGCAGGCTATAAAAGTATACCACTTACCAGCACATTCAGGAGAAGGCTTCATTTGAATATCATATAATTCTTTTAGTATTTCATTTTATATCACTATGGAGCAAGCATTACAGATGTATTATACATGTTGTGAAAACAGACTTTGTTATACATTTACTCTTCGCCTACTGCCTGGTATCTCTAGGTATGTCAGAGGCCAATGTCTGTAACATCACAATTCTTTCCTTGGAAGAGAATGGGTTGCCATAGCAACTGGTCTGTGACATCACTCGAGGAATCAGGCATGAAGCGAGAGATGAGTATAAAAGTATAATTTTCTATTAGATGTACAAATTTTTGTCTTTAATTAGTATTTCTTGGAAAAAATACTAACTAGATTACATTCTAGTACATATACATATATACAGATATATAGGAAGAGGTAGAGAGATAGATATACACATTTTTGTACCTTAGGTTAAGTGTGAATATTACACCCCTCCTCCCACAAATAAAAGCATATAGCATAAAATTTTACTTCTAAGAATGTAGTTTCTTTACAATATAGAAAAGTCCAGATTGTCATTTTTTGCACCTATAAGTGTGCTGTACCCTAAGCATGTGCCTGTCTCACTTGCCCTCTGTTCTTGATGTATATAGCATGTGGTTGTGTGTATCTGTGTGTATGTGTTTGTGTATAAATATTACATATATATAGATGTGTACAAATATAACAAATACAAATAGATACAGTCAAATTTCTGTCATTGTACCTATATATTTTTTATTTAGATTTTTTTATATTCTGCTTTTTGCACTTTTTCATCACTTCAAAGCAGATTACATTCAGGTACTGTAGTTATTTCCCTATCCCCAGAGGGCTTACAATCTAAGGCCTGGATTTATCAAAATGCACTAAATATTGCATGCGATAGGAAAAGGGGTGTGTTTTATGGTAATAGGCTGTTTATTACAAAGTGTGCTATCTTAGCACAGGTATTACTGTGATAACATTTTTGCATTTTGTGCCACAATTGTAATTCTGAGAGAGGGAGAGAGAGAGAGAACCTAGCTATAAAGCCCTCATATTAAGTAGGTATTTATACCTCTATAGAAGGCCCACCTAGCTACTCGAGGTGATGTTTAGGTATTAATGTAGGGGTTAGGGGCCACTTTGACACGCAGACTGCGATGTACGAACAGAACAGTGCACTCTTGTGAAGATTTGATGACATTTGGAGTGAGGAAACTCACCCGAAGATGAGATTTGTGCAATGTTCTCTCAACCTAGCTTGATGAACTCTCTACCTGGGTAACATCAAGCTAGGGTGAGAGAACATTGCACAAATCTTCACAAGTGTGAAATGTTCTGTTCATACGTCGCACTCTGCATGTCAAAGTGACCCCTAACCCCTATACTAATACCTAAACCTCATCTCAAGTAGCTAGGTGGGCCCTCTATAGAGGTCTAAATACCTACCTAATATGAGGGCCTTATAGCTAGGTTCTCTCTCTCTCTCTCTCTCTTTCTCTCTGTCTCCCAGCAGCTTAAAAAACTGAAAACATCACAAAGTGCAATAAAGCCATATCACACAGCTTAACACAAATGAAAAAGGTATAGTTAAAACTGTGCAATATGGCTTCACAAATTGCAAAGCCAGCCCACTTGGCCAGAAATCCTGCCCCAAACTCCTCCCCTTTTCCTAATTTGCATCATACCATGTGTTATGGTGTTCTTGCATGCGTTAAAGGCATTTTCACATGCGTTAAAGGTGCTTTTCTCATTAAAAAACGCCTTAACGCCTTGATAAATGATCCCCTAAGTTTGTACCTGAGGCAATGGTGGGTAAAGTGACTTGCCCTAGGTCACATCTATATAAATTCTGGGTCTTTGAACTTCCCTTTTCCCAGTTTAGATGAGATCATATTTAGTCTGAACTCGTTTCCTCATACCTACACAATGCCACCTGCATGCTTAGAGCGGTCATGTTGTACTAAGCAACTGTAGGGCAGTGATGTCAGGAAGTCTTTTCTATAGTGGGGATTAAGGGAATTTTAATATCCCCAGACTTCTCTGCTGCTGCTGAGCTCAGGAGCAATAAAGGACCCTCTTCAACAGTAGCTAACTCACAGTCCCCTTGAATCTAAAAATTCTTATTTAGCCATGTGGATGCTTTCACCTGAATGGGCAAAAAACTGTCTTGAATTCTGATGCCTCTTTATTATTTATGCCAGCTCACTGACGCTTCACAGCATCATTAACTGTTAAAATGTGTTTCAGCATTCAGATAACAGGCTCAGAGATTTTGCATACATCAAGAAGGTAACAGTAGTTATCATGCTACAGTTACCTTCATTTAATGGAAGAATATGTTTTGTGATTTCTGTATTTGATTTATTTAAAGTTGAGGACCCACATGTATAAGCATCTTATTTTTTGCTGTGTGATTTATTATAGGAAGACTGATTGTATATTTGGCTTTCATTCATGTATTTCTCCTTTATATATATTTAAGCAGCATATTATAGTATTTCTGCACTGATTTTTAAACAAGAGCCTTATCTGTGATATCATTCCATTAATTCTACCTAATGGTGAACTGTGTGCAAGCCAGCAGGGATCACACAAAGTTGCCTAATAATTCTGGGCATCTAACAAAGGGGGTTATTTTCCAAGCCACAATAGGCCCTTATCGCATGCATTAGGGCCTTATCGCGGCAGTAAGATTTAAATTAGGGGGAGGGGAGGAGTCAGGGTGGAGTTAGAGAGGGAAATATGCTAATTGGCGGTGGCACCGCTACCGGCGCTAATGTTTCGAACATTACCGCCAGCAGTAGCGCGGGGAATAGCACCACCTTTTATGGTGGTGCTATGCCCACGATAGCCTGCAGCCGGCCGCCATGCGGCAGGCAAAACCGCACCACCATGGTGCAATCGGCTGCAGGCTATCGCCCAACTGTCCCCTGCTTCGCCCCCCCCCCCCTTCCCCCCAGTAGTGCAGGGTTCATCATTCCGCACAGAATGATGAATCCTGGCCAAAGAAAAGAAAGGTGAAAATGGAATCTGGGAATTGTTGGGAAAAAAATGTGCAAGGGTAAGAGCACAAGATAGTGTTTATTTTTTATTGATGTATTTAATGATTTACTGTTATATTGAATTAATGCAATATTCTCACTGACTGTATAAATAAATAAATATCATGCATTATTACTATGTTATAACATATTTATGATTTGTTATGTGTTTAATGTTTTATTGTTTCTTTTTAATTCATATACTTTGCCTTCAATTGTATTATATATTGAGTGCTGGCTTTTGCTAGCAGAAAAGCATAATAACATAAGATCATAAGAAGTGCTATGCTAGGTCAGACCAAGGTCCATCAAGCCCAGCATTATGTTTCTGACTGGCCATTCTGGGTCACAAATACCCATCAAATTCTCAATATTTGATCTATTTCTTGTATCATACTTCTCAGCTCTCTATGGATTTTTTCTTCAGGTACTTTTCTAATCCTCTTTTGATCCCAACTAGGACTGTGATCACTGCAGCAGTGACTGTCTCACCCAGGAAGACCGTAGTTCCTAAACACCTGTGGGGAAAAGAAATTAAACTCACCCACAATTTCTGCCTGGCAGGTCATCCTGGGGTCACCAAGTCCATGGAACTGCTTCTTTGCCACTACTGGTAGCCTCAAATAAGGCGTAACATGCAACGCTATGTACGGTCTATGAACAGTCCTGGCCCTAATGTGCTGTTAATAAGAGCGCCTATGCTCACCCTTGGGGGCTGTTATAGCCATTTCCAGTCCCTGAGAAACCTTGCACCCATGTGGCCATGGACTTTGTCACTGACTACTTCTAATGGCATTTTCAAGCGGCGAACGGGGGATTTTAACCCCAGCACATCCATCCGGTGCCCCTTAGTACAGCCCCTTAGGACAGCTGTAAGTAACACGACGACAAAACCTCTCTCCTCCACCTGAGAGCACCCGCTCCGACCCTCCCGGGTGGCTATCAATTCTCCTTCCTTTTATCATCTCAACCTAGGCTCATAGCGCTCTCACCCTCATTCAACCTCCCCCATCAAGACTCAAACATGCGCACCTTCGTTATCCCAATCATCTGCAACCTTTGAAGAAACCTCCCAAAAAACACCTTGTTTCCCACCATTCAACAAAAAAGACTTATTCCTATCATGATATCACCACTGAACCAACTGCTAGGCCTCACTCTCTTCTCGCTAACCCTTCTTAATGCACAATCCCTCACAAAAAAAACTCACCTCCTCCACAACTATCTAATAGAATCCAAACCCGATCTATGCGCTATTACTGAAACCTGGTTGAAACCCGAGGACACAGCACTAATCAATCAACTCCCAATACACTCCTATGACATTTTTTTGATCCCTAGACTCAGGAAAAGAGGCGGCGGTCTGCTCTTAGCATCAAAAAAAGAGCTAGGATTATCTCTACAACACGCCAGCTCTTTAGCCTCACTCGAATTCGCTATTTTCAAATCTAATCTCCTCCAAATCTTTCTCACTTATGCCCCGCCAGGATGCCTGGAATCAGATCCCTCGCCCTTAATCGAACTCATAGCTAAACACATTAATACGGACGCCCCGGCTATAATAATGGGAGACTTCAACCTCCATGTGGATACAATTCCTCTCTCCTCCAGCTGTGAAACCTCTCTCACCACGCTCAGTTTTATGGGATTCAAACAAATCATTAACGGACCTACACACAAAGCAGGACACACTTTGGACTTAATCTTCATTAACGAAAGCCTCACCCAATCGTCCTCCATGACACGCTCTCCAGTCCCTTGGTCTGATCACAGTTTAATCTCCACAACCTTGCAAAACAACCAAACCCGTCCCCAACCACAACAAAAAACCACGGTCCAATTCAGGAAACTTTGCAACATGGATACCCTCAGCTCGCATTTATCAACAGCATTAGACCAACTGGACCTTTTGGATGCAGACTCGGCCTCCGCCTCTTGGCTCAAGATCACCAAGAAAGTAGCTGACCTAACCTGCCCATTGACCACAAAAGTCCTTCACACTAACTCGGTTAACAGGAAACCCTGGTACACCTCAGAACTAAAAACCCTCAAACAAATATTAAGAAGCAGTGAACACATCTGGCATAAAAATCCGACGTCAACAAACTAGGACACATATAAGTCTCTCATGCACCAATACAGGATCTCCATTCTCCGAACAAAAAAATAATTTTTCTCAAAGAAAATCCACCACTTCAGCTTTGACGCAAAAGCTTTATTCTCTTTTGTCTCAACCCTCACCAAACCATCTCCTGCGACTATTCCAACGATCAAGCGGCTAGCAAAGCCTCAGAGCTCGCCTCGTACTTCAAGAATAAAATCTCCAATCTGATAGCTCCCCTAATTGCCATCAAGGGGCTTCATCCTCCCCCCCCCCCCCCCCCCCCTATTCGACTTCTCTACAACAGACCACAAGCCTGGAAACCTTTGAGCCTACGTCCTCCTTAGAAATAGAAAACGTGCTAAAGAAGCTCAAACCTTCATCTCACCTTCAAACTTTCTCATTTCCATCCCAAAAACCATTGCCAAGCCAATTGCAGAAATCATCAACTGCTCCTTAACACAGGGCCAGGTTCCAGACCCCCTGAAACTTGCCATCCTAAAACCACTACTAAAAAAACCCAACTTGTCGCCTGACGACCCAGCCAACTTCCGCCCTATAGCGAACCTTCCGTTCATCTCCAAAATCCTGGAAAAAATAGTCAATAAGCAACTGTCGGAATACCTGGATGAAAACAATATCCTAGCCCCTTCTCAGTAAAGTTTCCGTAAATCCCTAAACACAGAAGCCCTCTTAATCTCTCTAACAGACACCATCCTTTTCAATCTCGACAATAAACAATCTTGTCCGATCATATTACTCGACTATTCAGCTGCCTTTGACACTGTGAACCACTCTATCCTCCTAGATCGATTAGATGATATCGGCATCAAAGCCACCGCACTGAACTGGTTCAAGTCTTTCCTCAAAAACAGATACTACAAGGTAAAAATCAACACTAAAGAGTCTCAACCCGTCAGCTCCTCTCTAGGAGTTCCACAAGGTTCCTCCTTATCCCCTACCCTTTTCAACATCTATCTTCTCCCGCTCTGCCAGCTCCTTTCCAACCTAAATCTAACTCACTACATATATGCCGATGATGTGCAAATTCTCATTCCGATTACAGACTCCCTTCACAAAACACTCTGCTTCTGGAATAATTGCCTACAGTATATCAACCACCTTCTCTCAAGCCTCAACCTCTTCCTTAATACCAATAAAACGGAACTCCTCTCGTCTCTCAAGATGTCAATTATGTTACTACCAACAATCTTCTTCCCACAATGCAACCACCTCTATCCACCCAAGTAAGAAACCTCGGAATCACCATGGATAATCACCTAAACCTAAAAAAATGTATCCACAACACCACGAAGTATTGTTTCTTTAAACTTCAAATCCTGAAACGGTTGAGACTGCTCTTCCACTTCCAAGATTACCGCACAGTTCTCGAATCAATCATTTTCTCAAAAATTGACTACTGCAACGCGCTCCTGATCGGGCTCCCAGCAAATACCATCAAACCCTTACAGATGTTGCAGAACGCCACAGCCAGGATTCTGACTAAGACCAACAAAAGAGATCATATCACACCCATCCTTCGGAACCTACACTGGCTCCCAATCAGGTCCAGAATTATGTACAAAGTCCTTATGGTCCTACACAAAGCCATTCACAATATTGCTCCTCTGGTCCTTAATATCCAATTGCGTCCACACTTACCCTACAGACCAGTGAGATCTGCCTATAGAGATACTCTCTTTGCCCCCCACCCCCGCAAAAAGCACATTAAAGAAACAAGCTCTTTCCATAACAGGCCCGCAGCAATGGAACGTGCTCCCACCAGAGCTTCGACATGAACAATGCCCAATTACCTTAAAAAAAAGACTCAAAACCTGGTTGTTCGAGCAAGCTTTCCCTTAATTCATAGGACCCATCCAACTTTAGACCTCCTCCTCTAAAAGTCATGCTCGCAGTTCTCCGCTACCCTTCAGAGGATTAGTCCATGTAAGGTACCCTAGGTACAAGTCACCTCCAGTTTTTCAGGTTCTCCAGATACAAGACTCTTCAGTTTAGGTACCCTAGGTACAAGACACGTTGTTCATCTCTTTCTCCTCCGGCTCTCGGGAAGAGCCCATTATTTAGTCACCCGGTTTATCCCAGTTAATGTACTCCTTGTTGTGATGTAATGCATTCTTACATGCCTGTTCACGTTCTAATGTAAACCGAAGTGATATGTAATCTCTTACATGAATATCGGAATATAAAAATGCTAAATAAATAAATAAATAATAAATAAATAATGGCTGTATTTCTGTCTAAGTTGTGGTGGACCAGTTCTCCAAAATGGCTGCCCTGACCACAACTTGGAACCAGATACTGATTGCTCGCAGCCTATCTTGACCATGGCCTGGATTTGGATCTCATCTGCTGGCTACAGCCCTGACCACTACCCAAATCTTGACTTCATCTAACTGCTCCTTTGCCACACCTTTCGCCTAAGCCCCAATATATTTTGGTTATCATAGTTAATGAAGTTAGCATATTACCCTTGAAACCCGTTATTTTTGTAAAGCCTGTAGCTGTTAAATGTTATTCTGTTTAACCTGTTATATGTAAAGCCTGTTGCTAATTTACTGTTTCACTGTAAACCGAGGTGATGTATAACTATATGTACCGCGGTATATAAGAATCTATAAATAAATAAATAAATAAATAAATAAATAAATAAATAAATAAAAAATAGAACCCAAGGGCTCAACCTGCAGGGAATAGGACTGGTATAGGTAAAGCTCCAGCTCCATTCCCAGTAAGAGTGTTATGATGCTGCCATGGGACAAGCCTGTGAGTGGCCTCTCACCATTCTTTGGGCCTCGCTGCTTCCCGCGGCCTGGGTGCCGCCAACACCACCATTCTCCTCGAGATAGAGGAGCCACCGCCGACATTGCTCTTCCTCACAGCAGGAATGCTGCCACTGGTCTTCCACCACTGCTGTTCTGAGGCCGGATCTCCCAAGGTGTATGGCCACACCTCTCTTCAGGATTTAAAGGGCCAGTGGCGGGAAAAGCCCCGCCACCCCATCTGATGTTGTCATCCTCGTCGCATCTCAAGCCCTATAAAAGGGTTCTTCGCTAGTTCCTCGGGGACTTTGCAAGGAACTGCCTGCTCCTGGATTCCTTGTTCCAGCTCTTCATTCCAGGAGACTTCTGAGGTCCATCTTCGCTTCTTCAAGGCCTGTGTTCTTCGTGGGAGCTCCTTTTCCTTCTTTGTGTGTTCTTGGTCTCTCGACAGATCCTGCATCCTGTTTATTCCTGCATCCAGATGTTCCAGTTTTTTTGATTCCTGAGTTCAGATGTCCTTGTTCCTTCAGTTTCAAGGTCCAGGTGTTCCAATCTCCAGATGACCATCTGTGAATCTAAGCCTGAATCCGAATCTAAATCTGAACCTGAGTCCTGTTCCTGTTCATTGGAGCCCTGTTCTGGTTGGATCCTCCTTTCAAGTGCAGCCCAGATTTCTTTGGCCTCCTGAGTTCCAGTCCTGAGCCTGTCCCGCTCTCCGTGTGGTCGGCAACCAGCCTGTTCAGGTTGTGTAGGGCGCGCAGTGGGACAGCATAGTCCGCGATCAGCCCATGGGGGGGGCTGTGTAGGGCGCTCTGAGGGGCAGTGCCCTGTCTGAGTCTTCAAGTGATTTTATCTTGTCCAAGTCTCCAAGTGCCTTGCCATGTCTTGTCCATGTTCCAGCATCATCTGTCCTCAACCTCTGTCCATCCTGATGCACCTGCCGTTCCCATGCGGCAGGTCCGAAAGGGCTATGAAGTGGCTGGACGGCTACGCCAGAGACCAGCATTGCGTTGCTTGGTCTCTTCTTGGTGTGTACAGGTTCAGCAGTGGCCTGAGAGCTCCAGAACTTCAGCCTGTCCACCCATACTCGGATATGTCTCGCCTGCCATAGCGCTTCTCTGGAACAAGCAACTGCTCTTCCATGCTTGCAACAGATTGTGAAGGCCATGGGTTCAGTGAGCATTTTCCTGTGATGGGCCCATGTTTTTGGATTTTCAGAATTTTTGTTCAAGACTCCTATTTTATTTTTTCCCCCATGGAATTTTATGTATCCCTTGACCTGCTGGAGGTGCAAGCCATTGTTCTTGATTTTGTTTTTTAATACGACCAGCAGGAGGCACCTGCATCTGTTTGGGATTGCCAATTTCTTCTCAGAGGAAGCATCCGTATTGCGCCTGGGTTTATTTTTTCTATGACCTGCAGGAGGCACCTGCACCCAGATTTAATTGCTTCCATAGTTGCTTAAGCTTTTGTTCCCTCATCCTTGTTTTCTTCAGTTTTGCCAGAAATGTCTGCATTTTTCTCCTGGGTTTATTTTTTCTATGGTATTTCATGGTATTTCATTGGTGTCCTCCTCTGGAGTTGTACTGTGGCCTAAGGACACACACTCTCTCGAACAAGCAACTGTTCTCCTGTGCTTGCAACAAGAGTGAGTCCACCAGCTGTTGGTGTGGGCCTAACAAGTTTGCCTGCTAGGCTGCATCAACTAGGGGTGTGCATTCGTATTGAACATAAATGTAAAACGCTACTTTTTTTTTTTTTAACTTAAAAAAGTGATAAGACATAAACGATCGGATTTCCAACTTATTCAACATAGCTATGTTGAATAAGTTGGAAATCGCGATTGTTGATCCAAAATAAAAATTTAAACCCCTCACCTTCCTTAATCCCCCCCCCAAAGACTTACCACAACTCCCTGGTGATCCAGCGAGGTGTGAGGACGCCATTTCTGAAAGCCTTTCCGAGGAGCACGTGACGTCGGCGTCACGTGATTCCCCGCGAGTTCCCTCCGGCACCCTCGTTCGGCCCAAAAGGAACTTTTGGCCAGCTTGGGGGTGTCAGGAGGCCCCCCCCAAGCTGGCCAAAAGTTCCTTTTGGGCCGAACGAGGATCCCCGAAGCGACCCCGAGGGGAATCACGTGACGTCGGCGCCACGTCGCAGTGACGCGGCGTCAAGTGATTCCCCGCGAGTTCCCTCCGGCACCCTCGTTCGGCCCAAAAGGAACTTTTGGCTAGCTTGGGGGTGTCAGGAGGCCCCCCCAAGCTGGCCAAAAGTTCCTTTTGGGCCGAACGAGCGTTCCGGCGCAAACCCGCGGGGAATCACGTGACGCCGCGTCACTCCGACGTGACGCCGACGTCACGTGCTCCTTGCAAAGTTGGTCAGAAATGGCGTCCTGACCCCGCTGGACCACCAGGGAGTTGTGGTAAGTCTTGGGGGGGGGGGGAATTAAGGAGGGTGAGGAGTTTAAATTTTTATTTGCACATATGGACATATACTCAACTCATTGAATTCTGTTTATGTCCATATTGACCGCAAATGGGACCCCCTTTGGACATATGGACATATGAACTTAAACTTTTGCTCTGCACATCCCTAGCATCAACTATGCCATAGCCCAAGGGCTCACATCCTTGACAATAGGATTCTGACCAGAGAATCCCTCTAAATTCAACAATGTCATTTCTTGCTATTTTCAAAATGAAATGATAACAAAATACTATTTTTTTTGTTTCTTTCCATTATTAGTGCACAGTATTTCTGAATAATGTACACTATTTGCAAAATAGCAACATCTTATATTGGCATGAACATAAATTTCAATCATATCCCCTCTCAATCATCTCTTTTTTTGCAAATAAAGAGGCCTAATTAATTTAGCCTTTACCATAAGGGAGTTTTTCATCTCCTATATGATTTTTGTCACCCTTTCCCCACCTATATCTGCTATGTAATTTTTGAGATAGGGTGACCAGAACTGCACATAGTACTCAAGATGTGGTCACAGTACAGATCTATACAAAGGCATTATAAAATAGCATAAACTAGCCATGTTATGGCTGCTGGCCACTGCGGTCCGCGACCAGCGCCCGCCACCCGCAACTCATTACGTGGACTTGCTACTCCGGGGGCACTGGCTGCGACAGGCAATCGTCCCCGGCATTGCTCCTCTTGGCCGTTCCGGCCACCACCAGGCTAGGCCGCGTCCTGGCCTGCCTTACCTTCCTGATAATGGCTCCTCCCTTGCTGGGCCTCCCTAGAACCGCACGCGCGGTCTCTCTCTTTCATTTAAAGGGACAGCAACAGGAAATTGTCATGGTCCCTCCCTCGGGCCCCCTCCTGGCTTGGTTCCATTTAAGGCAAGGTCTGCCCCTCAGACCTTGCTTTGGTTTCTTGGCTCCGGGTCTGTGCTTCCTGTTCCTCCTCGGAGGATCACTCCTGGATTCTGTGCATTCCTTAACTCTTCTGGATGTTGACCCTTTGCCTGGAACTCGACTTCATATATTGCCATCTGTCCCGACCTTTCACCTGGAACTGACTCCGAATATTGCTGCCTGCCCTGACCTTTCACCTGGAACTCGACTTCAAAGATTGCCGCCTCTCCCGACCTGCCACCTGGATCTCGACTCTGCTTTCTGCCGCCTGGTCTGGCCAAACGCCTGGGAGTCCGCCCTTGGGTCCTGACCCTTGTCGGGTCCTCTGCTGTCGGCTCCAGGTCCACTGCGGCCCTCGCTCTTTGCTTCAGACTGTCGCCCGCTTATGGTCCCAGATAGTTGAATTCCTTCGAGCTCTTCATCCGCATTCAGAGACCCCATGTAAGTCCAGCCAGCTCCAGTACCCAAGGGGAACGTGGCTGGTAGTGGTGAAGCTCCTACAGGGTCTCTACTTCATCCCAGCCTCACCTTCCGACAATGGGGACCTGTGGGGGTCCCTCCACAGGTGGCACCAACTCCACCTCGGACAAGGGATCCACCTTTCAGAATCGTAACAAGCCAGAGATGCCTAGCAAGAAAAAGGTAGACAATCATGAACAGAAACCAACAATGACAAGCTAAACTTCACCCATGATAATCATGTTTAAAACCATCAGCACAGAAACCCAAACCAGGAAGACTTCAATAGGCAACAGAAAGTGCTGAAAACCAAACAGGGTCCCCTCAGCACAGTGACATGATCTGCTAAAGACTTTCTCAATTGGCCAAAGACTTCTGAAGCAAGAAAACTTCAGGTAATATAAATCTTAAATGGAAGAAAGGATATTTCTGTTTAGGGTTACTTGACCAACTTCCCAGGGTAAGGAATGAATGTGGTGAACTTGTATAATAAACCTTACATGATTCCTTCTTGTTTTCTCTTAATTTCAGATCCAATAAGGTGGGGCATGGGGTTGGGTTGACAGTTGCCTAGGGAATCCAACTTATAGCTGTATGTTCAAAATAATACAGTTTTATGTTGTTAATTGCATATCATTTTGTGATTAATGCAGAAAGGTATTTAGAATGCACACTCAATAGAAAATTACAAAGGGCTGCATACAGTGCATGAGTTTTGTTAAATGCCCTTTTGCATTAGCAGTAAAAGGACAGTCTCACAGAAGTCACTTCTATGTATCACGAGAAGGGTTAATTTAGTTCCGTATGAGAGAGAAATACAGTTATTTTAATTAATAGTTATAGGATGCAGCTTTGTTGTCCCTTTAGTGTAAGAGCATGATCAAAATCTAGTAGTGATAAAATGGTGAGTATGTTGCAAAATGGTGAATGAGGATGTTAGAGAGAAAAGAACAATTTATGCTCCATTATTATAGTACAAGGTCAGCACATAGCTTGCTTGGGAAATATTAAATATTCTTCCAGAAAAGATAACAGAAACACAATACTGCTCAAAGCATAAATTATAGGATTCTGGGCAGTTAGTTAGCCCTCCCTCCACAGCTCTCCCTTCTTAGTCTGGTCTTAGCCCAATAGTCTGGGCTAAGACCAATAAAGAATCCCTAATCTTACCGATCATCATATTGTCTCCTGCTTTCCAAGATTATTGATCGGCTTCCGATTTGTTTCTTGGGTCCTCCCTTCTTAGTCTACAGCCCTCTTTTCTCCCCTTTGATAGAAGCAGCCTGGAAGCTTCAAGATCACATACAGAGATACAAACTAAAGATGGAGACAAGTCTTAATTAGAAAATAAGAACACAATTTAGAGCCAGTTGGTAGTTAGGGATTTAAATCTTGTCCTTGATGTTCAGTGAAAAGTAGAACCAAATAGTTCTACTAGTACTAAAATTTGGAAAATACCTGGCATCTGCCCTGATTTAGCTTATGGTACCATTTCTTTATAGAGTAGTAAATTATAGACACAGAATACACTTTTATAGAGCTTATGGATATGAGTACATGTTTAGCTTTTGGGGTACTCACATTTTGATATTTATTTATTTATTTAAAAGTTTTTATATACCGCACTAGGGGTAGTAGTCTATCCATCTTAGTGGTTCACAAGAATTAAAACATGCACAATAGCGTCATACGTAACATAAAGGTCATAGTATACATGAAAAATCATTACATAATAATTACCTTGCAACAGTTATTGATGAATGTCACAGATACTGAAATAGTCATTCAGGTATTGATGAGTGTCACAGATATTGAAAAAGTCATTCAGTTATATTATATGCTCAGGTAAATAGATACGTTTTTAAAGCTCTTTTAAACTCGTTTCGGTTAACTGTTAATCAAATGTATTCAGGAATTGAGTTCCACAGAATTGGTCCTGCAACAGAAAAAGCTCTTTTTCTGGTTAATGCCAAACTTGCGGATTTTATTGTTGGGATTTCCAGCATACATTTATCTATGGATCTAAGCTGTCGATTGGGCTTGTATAATCTTAACATAGAACATAACCATATTGAATTAGGGTTGTGTATTAAATTGTGAATTGTGGATAAAATTTTATATGAAATACGGAATGATATAGGAAGCCAGTGTAAGTGATACAAAATTGGTGTGATATGGTCTCTGCGTGTGGCATTACAAAGCATACGAGCTGTTGTGTTCTGAACAAGTTGCAGTGGCTGAAGTGAACTTTGAGGCAATCCAAAATATAAAGCATTACAGTAGTCTAGTGTGGACAGTATAAAGCCTGGGTAACAGATCGAAAGTCTTTTGGTAGTAGTAGGGGTTTTATTTTTTTCAACATGTGTATCTTAAAAAATGATCTTTTCACTACTTCAGAAATGTTTTTGGATAGTGATAATCGGGAATCAATGATCATTCCTAAATTTTTTGCAAATGGTTTGATAGTCATGGTTTGATTTTCAAATGTAAAAGATTGAGGTGGTTTATGATGTGAATCAGGAACTGTGGATAAATAGATTAATTCTGTCTTGTTCATGTTTAGTTTTAATCTGTTGTGTGATAGCCATGTTTTTATTGTTGTTAAGTAAAGTTGTAGTAAAGAGAATGTTTTTGACCAGGAGTCATCAAATGGAACTATGAATTGAATGTCATTGGCATAAATTTTGAAGTTTAGACTTAGTCCGGCTAAAAGACGATACAATGGTAGAAGATAGATATTAAACAATAAGGCAGAAAGAGCTGAGCCTTGAGGCACACCTGTTTTGGTAGTGTACCAATCTGATTTATGATTACCCATAGTGATTCTTTGTGGACGGTTTGAGATATAAGAGGAAAACCATTGTAAAGCTGAGTTTTTTATGCCAATTTGATGAAGATTAGCTAAGAGAATGTCATGATTGGTATTACACTAGTGTTTGCTTCTGAAATAATAGTTATATGATTGCTATTATTTAGAAGTGCAGAGCTAATGGTCCCACATGTGAGAGAGAATGTCTGTACAATATGGCAATCACAAATAGTACAAAATACAAGAATCTATCATTTTAGAGTTATGTTAAGACATGCAGTAGTTTTTCTTATCAGTTTGGCAATACTTCAAGAGAGTTAGGAAAAAAGAAAACTGTTCAGTGCATGTTCACTCAAAGACATAAGACCCTAGCACCTGATGGGATGGGCAGATTCCTTTTAAAATCCGGGGTCGGCGCGTGCAAGTCTGCGCAAAATCGGCAGCCTGCGCGCGCCGAGCCGCGCAGCCTGCCTCAGTTCCCTGTTCCCTCTGAGGCCGCTCTGAAATCGGAGCGGCCTCAGAGGGAACTTTTTTCCGGCGCCACCCACCTTCCCTTTCCTTCCCCTAACTAACCCGCCCCCCCGGCCCTAATTCCCCCCCCCTACCTTTATTGCAAAAGTTACACCTGCCCAAGGCAGGTGTAACTTGCGCGCGCCAGGCCAGCTGCCGCACGCCATGTTCCAGTCCAGGGGCTGGTCCGAATGCCACGGCCATGCCCCAGGAACACCCGTTGGCCGGAACCACAGCCGCGGTCCCACCCACGGAACGCCCCCGATGATGCGCCGGCCACAACACGCCCCCCTAGGAAAGCCCTGGGACTTACACGTGTCCCGGGGCTTTGCGCATGCTGGCAGCTTATACAACATAGGCTCAGCGCGCGCAGGGGAATCTTGGGGCAGGTTTTCGGGGGGTTCGCGTGAATCTTATGCGCGTACCCCTTTGAAAATCTGCCGCGCAATCACATAAAATTTATGACAGTACACCAATGCAATAACAAACAACAGAACTATTTCTGCAGATAGAACACAAATTGTTTGTTTTCCTAGATACTGAAAACCGCGCTGTTATAGCTTCACAACTATTTATAGGTAATATAATCTAACCTCCTTCAGATGTCATCAGTGTTTTAGTGATGGCGATAGAATACTACTTACTATACAGTTCAGAAGTGAGTCACAAATAAGATTAGAATGTACTGAACTGTTAACATCTATCCATTCATTTATTGTTTTAAAGATGTAGTACAACTGATGGAATATACATTTTTAGCAAAGCTTTATTTTAAATTCTGTTTTCATTCTACCTTTTCCATTTTGGCATGTTAAATTACTGATGCTCTCTGTCACTAGTCCTTTCATGGAAGACAAAAGCATGGGTTCATGGAGTTGTACCTATTAAAGAAATCATGACTTGTCTATCTGTTCAATGTGTTGATGTTTGTTCTAAACCTGCCTGAGGCAACATTTAAGAATTCTAAGCTTGTTTCTGCAAAAGAAAGCATGTAATTTCAACCACAGCCAGTTTCCTTTCTTTCTATTCAAATATTAATGTAATAGCCTCCCACTGGATGCAGTGCTAGCAAAAACAGCAATTGAATTCACAAAACTATGGGACAAGTTCAGAAGATCCTTAACAGAGGGTCAGTGAGGGTAAATCCAGACATTCAATAGGGTCTGTCTCCTAGTTATCTAACTGGGAAGGATAGAGAAAACAAGAGACACACACATATAGAATATACAAAATAGAAAGGAGAATCAACAAAAGGAAGCAGTAGATGATAGGCAAGATGAAATCAGAGGAAAGATTCAGAAGAAACGGGTACCCTGCATAAGAACATAAGGTATGCCATACTGGGTCAGATCAATGGTCCATTAAGCCCAGTATTGTGTTTCCAACAGTGGCCAATCCAAGTCACAAGTATCTGGCAAGTACCCAAACATTAAATAAATCTCAAGCTACTATTGCTTATTAATTAGGGTAGAAGCTACTGGGCCATAACTAGGCAGCAAATAACTAGGCTAATTAGGCATAAATTAAATAACATTTTTTTTTAAAAAACATATGTGGCTGGACTGCCTGATTTGGGTCCCTGCCTTCCTGATCTTACCTGGCACAAGGATGTATAGTGTAAACCAGAAAAAGAAAAAAAAAACTGGATGGATGACAACTGTTTCAGTTTAAATCCAGCATGAGACTTGTGCTGTTGCAGAAACCAGCCGTTATCTGATTACAGGAGGCACAGGAAGTTCAGTTACTATCATGAGCCAATAGGGAGCCAGCTTACTACCCGGAGAGAGAACGAGAACTTCAGACCAATCATAATATGGGTAGCCAGGACAGACGCTTCTGCCCACGCCCGTCCCTTTACAACCAATAAATACACATAACACAAGTTGGAATCAACAGGCTGCAGCTTTTATTCACAAACATCCTGGAGCCCGAGCCAGCTCACTGTAACAATCAATTCCCCCTCCCCCGCCCATCAGCCAAGGACCAGCAAGACGGGCAATCAGAGGCTATCCCAGCCTGTATGCAGTCACATCATGAACATGTCCCCCCCTGACTCCCGCCGCCGCCGAGCAAGGGACCGACCACGTCAACCCCCGCCACTGCCCAAGCAAGGAGTCGCACCAACAACAACTGCACCCAGTTGTTCAGTTAGGAACCTCTGACCTGACACCTGTCAAGTCAGACACTTTAACAATTGCATACTCCCCCAATCGGCTTGGGCAACCCGCCACAGGTGCAGGTAATTTACCTGCGACCCCCAAAGGTGCGGCCAGGATCCCCACTCAATACATATTCCAAGACCTCCTGCAGCGTGCTTAAAAAAAAATCCAAACCCACGAAAGATAAGTGAACTCCATCCCCCTTAAAGTATCCAGCCTCTAGGTCCCAAACCCAGTCGTGGCGGATATGAAAACCCCCATACCTGCCAACCAGGAACCAATCTGCTGGTTCGCCTTGGTCCGACACCGGCACCAAATCTTATGTGTAAGCAAAGCAGGCCTTGGAATAATGTCAGACCAGCAAATAACAGAGTCTGGGAACAAACAGGAGACCGTCGACAGGTCCTTGCGCACCATGCTGACAAACCTGCGACTCGACATTTTGCCCCAATCGTTCCCACCCAAGTGAATGACTAAGATATTTGGTGGGTTGAGGCGGTTGAGCCCCTCCCGCAGGCAAGGCAACAACTCTCGCCAACGCATCCCCCGTCGACCCATCCAGCAAATGTGCACCCCCGACCCTCCAAGTCCAATGCGGCTCATACGGGCATCCACAAGTGTGGGAATGGGCCCAAGCAATGTAGGAATGTCCCAAAATCCACACCATACTCCCCCGTTGTGCAGCACCTGCAAAGAGAGAGAAATTAATATCTTGGACAAGTTAGGGATTACTGGGCCGCACATATCCAGTGAAAGCGACCGACTTCCACCTACCGATCCTCTGGATCACTCCCCCAGACAAACCTGAGTTCGCTGCGGATGTCGCTGCCCCTATCTGGAAGGAATGAGTCCCGAACCGCGAGGCATCCAATCCCAGTGAAATCAAGCACATCCGCAGAACCGCCTCGAACTGGAACTTTGTCAGAGGCTCCAGGTCGCGGTGCACCAGAAAATGAACCCCTCCCTCTGGACGAATTCTCATGAAAGCCAATGCATTCGCCACCAGACAGGTCTGTAATCCTGGAACTGGATGAAGCACCACTCGTGACCCTTTACCCGCCTGATTGGTCTTGGACCTGTGAATAACCAAGGTCACCAAATCCTCCCTTATACTCACATTCCTATGTAAGAGGCCGGAGGCCTCGGACCCCTGAGAAGCTCTTGCCACCAACTCGCTGATGCGAAAAGCGCCAAAAAAGGCTAACACAAACGCGAGCCGAAACAAGCAACACTCATATTTAGTATTACAAGTAGTAAGCAATGCCTCCCACAATTTTTCCAGGATCTCATGAGTAATCGGGAGACGTTTATCTGGGACCACTGACGCCCGGGAAGCCCCGCTCACATTGGCACATTCAATAAATTGTACTATGTGCTCATCTGATACAGAAACCCCTGTCCAACCCAAACCAGCCAGAAAAGACACCACCTTGTTAGCAGACGCTACATAACTGCTCCAGGTGGGTGGAGCTAGGGATGCTCGGAACAACTTCCACGCCTCCGGGAACCGAAACTCCAAAGAAAATGCGGCACTGAAGCTCCCTGCTGATCCGCTTCTGGTACGAGCTCCCGAAACAAGGACCACTTGCAGCGAGAAAGAGAATCAGCAATGGCATTAGAAACCCCAGGCACATGCCTAGCCCAAACAGTGATATTTAAGCCCATACAGTGCAATATGAACTCCCGCAACAGGTCAGAGACTAGTACACACTTCACAGACCGCCTGTTAATGACATCCACTACTCCCTGGTTGTCACACCAAAACACTACTCTCCTGTCTTGAAATTGCGATCCCCATAGGAACACTGCCACTACAATGGGGAACAGCTCGAGAAACGTAATGTTCCTGGTGACCCCCGTCTCCTTCCAATCCTCAGGCCAAGTTGCCGCACACCAGGCACCCTGAAAATAAGCACCGAAACCGACGGACCCAGCTGCATCTGTAAATAGTTCTAAGTCGTGACTGGACACTGAATCATCCTGCCACAATAAACAACCATTAAAATCCGATAGGAAACGATCCCAGATCCGAAGATCTTCTTTCAGCCTCCCTGTAATGCGAATACGATGAGCACTTTTCCGCAAGCCCACCATACTAGCGCTCAGCCTCCTCAAAAATACCCTAGCCATAGGCATCACATGGCAAGCGAAATTCAAGCTACCCACCAGGGATTGCATCTGTTTCAGTGTCACCTTCCTGGCCCGCAGTGCCCTGGATACCAAATCCCTCATAACTACCACCTTGTCCGCCAGCAACCGAGAGATCATGTCAACAGAGTCCAACTCGATGCCCAAGAAAACAATACGCGTACAAGGACCTTCCGTCTTGTCCTCTGCTAACGGGATGCCGAATTCCGTGGCCGTGCTCCGGAAACAATTCAACAGATGTAAGCAAGTCGGCGAAGACGAGTCCCCCACAAAAAGGAAATCATCCAGATAATGCACAATGTTTGCCGCTTCAGCCCGCTCTGCCACCACCCAATGCACAAAAGAACTAAATATTTCAAAATAGGCACAGGCGATGGAACACACCATAGGCAGACATTTGTCGAAGTAGAACGAGTCCTGGAAGCGAAAGCCCAGCAACGGAAACGATTCAGGATGTATTGGCAGCAATCGAAAGGCCGACTCGATATCCACCTTTGCCATCAAGGCCCCCACACCGCAGCGCCTAACCATCGACACTGCTGACTGAAATTAAGCTTATCTCACCGTGCAAAGGTTCTTGGGGATGTAGTCATTGACCGAGTTACCCTCAGGGAACAACAGGTTGTTCCCTGAGGGTACTTACCCGATTCCTTTTTGGGTACCACCGAAAGCGGCGAGAGGACCAAGTCCCCAAAGGGGGGAGCCTGAAAAGGACCTGCGATCCTGCCCAAGTCGATCTCCTGCTGCACTTTGGAGGCTACCACATGAGCCAGTTTGTGAACGGATGGGCAATTCTGCCCCCACCCACCCCGACAGGACTCTAGAAGGGGATATGGAAACCATACGCAAAACGCTGAAACAAAAGTAACGCGGCCTCCACCTTGGGATACCTACCCAGTCATACTGCCATAGCTACCAGGCGGATGGGGGTAGGAGCCAACCCCCATACCTTTCTGGGGGCCTTTTGCCCCAGGACCGCTGCTACTCCCAACACCGGATCGCTTAGGGCGCTTGAGGGTGGGATGGCCCAACCCGCAGTTGGAGCAAGCATGCTTGAATTTGCAGTCAGGGAAGTTACATGCCGACCGGTTGAACTTCCAGCACACATCTGGGAAACTGGACCCGACACACCAGCCCCCTGCCAGAGCAGGTCCCTTCCGAAAGGGCCGACCACCCGATGCCCCAGACGATCCGATACCTTCCCCCCCGCCTGCCGGCCCAACTTTGGCACACATCTGCGTCAACCACAATCCAACATCCCTGCTGCCCCAAACCATAAATTTATTCTCCATCTGGTCTCTAAAGTGCTCATCATAATTGAGCCATGACCAGCCCTCATACGACCGGCTGGCTGCCAGAATAGCATCCGCATACGCCAGCATGGGACCATATTGAGTCGGGTCATGATGGCCCACAACACTAGCTAAACAAAGGAATGAGTGGATCCAGTTAAGCACATTTCGAGCCACATTCCGTTAAGTACCCTGAAATTTATCCACCCCCCTCCTTCTTTTCTTCTCCTTGCGCTTCCCCCTACAACCCTCTAACAACTGGAAAATATCAATGTACCTGCGCTGCCTGATCTTCTTACGCAGCGACTTGGGCACATCCTCCCACAACTCAGAAAGACTAACTAGCACAGGCGCACCCCTCGCCTGTCCCTGCTCTCCCACCCAACTCTTCTCACCAGTACCTACTAACAAGGGACCAGAAGAGGTAGAAGAGGACGAAGAGGAAGAGGAGGAGCTGGACCGAGTGCGCTTCTTCTTGCGCCTCGACTTCTCGCGTTTCCTATGCTCTGAGGACCCCGAAGCCAACTGCCCTGGAACCTCACTCTGGGCCACTACCCACGGTTCTGAGGAACCAGGATCCCCTAATGCTGATTGGACTAGCGCACCATCCTGAGGTGTAGCCGAATCCCCTAGATCAACCTCATGCTCACCAGATGGTCTGCTGTCCGCGCGAATACCAGCGGTATTTGATCCCCGGGCACAGTCAGAAGAACCCATCACAGTAGATGTCGAGATCCGGGAAATGCTGCTAGGATCTGCACCATCGAGGTTCGGAGCTCGGAAACTGTTGTAAGGATCCGCTTCACTGGGAACAGGGAGACGGCCACCGGATGTAAACGCTGTAGCTGAAACCGGATCACTGCGCCAGCCTTCGTGCCGCGAAGGGCCTGGGCCATCTCTCGAACCACTGCAGGATAAGCCTGTGAAAAAGAAGGAACAGCAGCAGCCAAAGGCCTGGGAGACGCCGGAACTGTAAGGCCACTAGCAGGGTCCCCCGGGAAGGAGGGCCATTGCCTGGAACCCGTGGCAAAAAATGGCGACACCGGAACCCCTCTCCAAGAGCCTGCAGAGCCCCCCCTAGAGGACATCAAAGAAGCCTGTCTCCCCCAAGACCTCTCCTGAGGACCACCGTACCAGGCAGGGGGAATCCCCTCGCCCCAAGGTGGAATGAAAGGACCCCAATTTTCACCAGGCCCCCAACCGTAATCCAACACACTTCCTGATCCCGGCCAATCACTACCCCAGTCCTGCCATTATGCCCCACTGGGATCAGATGCCCTCAAAGGATCACCACCCCTCTGCCCTGCTGAACCCCACCAGAAGGGACCACTGAAACCCCTCCACATTTCCCGGTTCCCGAAGGACCTGGGGTCCTGTCCCATCAGCCTCCCCATCTCCCTGGGAACTGGATTTTCTTCACAGCCGGTCTCCTCTGGAGCAGGCTGAATAACAGCAAGATGTGCTGTGCTTCCCCCAGCTTCAGCCCCAGACAGCTCTGTGCCTGCAGCCACAGCATTAACAGCAGTGAGGGAAGGAGCAGAAACCTCGCGAGAGCCGAGAAAAGTGCAGGAGCTTCCTGTACTCGTGGGAGGGGGAGGAGGAGGGGCATGTTCGAGCACAGCTTCGGGCTTTGGGGAAACTGCCGGTGCTCCAGCTTTCCTCTGTCATGCTGGGGCCCTCCCACCTCGCGATTTTGGCTGCGAGGCTCTCCCAGCACCACCCGACCTCACTGGACCCGCAGGGACACTCTCTCCCGGACCAGCCACCTCCGACCATGCCATGATCGCCCCAGCCCTGCCAACCCCGCCGACCCCGACGTCATCGGACTCACCCGGAGCTGCCAGGGATTCCTCTTCTGCAGGCATCACTGCCTCCTCCGACGCCATGGCCACCAGCAAGCTGAGATTTAAAACAGCAGGAGCTAGCCCTATCGACGTCCAGGCGCATGGCAGGTAAGCAGCAAATGCCTGCCGAATAGGGATGTGAATCGTTTTAGGACGATTAAAATTATCGTCCGATAATTTTAATATCGTCTTAAACCGTTATGGAACACAATACAATACAGATTCTAACGATTTATCGTTATAAATCGTTAGAATCGTGAGCCGGCACACTAAAACCCCCTAAAACCCACCCCCGACCCTTTAAATTAAATCCCCCACCCTCCCGAACCCCCCCCCAAATAACTTAAATAACCTGCGGGTCCAGCGGCGGTCCGGAACGGCAGCGGTCCGGAACGGGCTCCTGCTCTGAATCTTGTCGTCTTCAGCCGGCGCCATTTTCCAAAATGGCGCCGAAAATGGCGGCGGCCATAGACGAAAAAGATTGGACGGCAGGAGGTCCTTCCGGACCCCCGCTGGACTTTTGGCAAGTCTCGTGGGGGTCAGGAGGCCCCCCACAAGCTGGCCAAAAGTTCCTGGAGGTCCAGCGGGGGTCAGGGAGCGATTTCCCGCCGCGAATCGTTTTCGTACGGAAAATGGCGCCGGCAGGAGATCGACTGCAGGAGGTCGTTCAGCGAGGGTTCCGGCGCCTCGCTGAACGACCTCCTGCAGTCGATCTCCTGCCGGCGCCATTTTCCGTACGAAAACGATTCGCGGCGGGAAATCGCTCCCTGACCCCCGCTGGACCTCCAGGAACTTTTGGCCAGCTTGTGGGGGGCCTCCTGACCCCCACGAGACTTGCCAAAAGTCCAGCGGGGGTCCGGAAGGACCTCCTGCCGTCCAATCTTTTTCGTCTATGGCCGCCGCCATTTTTCGGCGCCATTTTGGAAAATGGCGCCGGCTGAAGACGACAAGATTCAGGAGCAGGAGCCCGTTCCGGACCGCTGCCGTTCCGGACCGCCGCTGGACCCGCAGGTTATTTAAGTTATTTGGGGGGGGTTCGGGAGGGTGGGGGATTTAATTTAAAGGGTCGGGGGTGGGTTTTAGGGGGTTTTAATGTGCCGGTTTTTCGATTTTTCGATTTTTAACGACCCGCAGGTTATTTAAGTTATTTGGGGGGGGTTCGGGAGGGTGGGGGATTTAATTTAAAGGGTCGGGGGTGGGTTTTAGGGGGTTTTAATGTGCCGGTTTTTCGATTTTTCGATTTTTCGATTTTTAACGATTTTTCACGATATTTTACCCCCCCAAACGGCAACAATACGATTCCCTCCCCCTCCCAGCCGAAATCGATCGTTAAGACGATCGAGGACACGATTCACATCCCTACTGCCGAATAACAGAATCCGCCCACAACTCCTCCCACTCCCGACTGCCCCGGCTACAGGGGAACCAATCGGTTCCCTAGGAATCCCGAGGTTTGAAAATAAACCTCCTCACACACCCCCCTCCCTTGCCTACTCCTGCAGCACGAGCCCAGATACAGGCAGCCACAGCTTCCCCCAACTGTAACACCCCGGCTTGTCAGGGAAAGGCCTGGCACCATATTACGTCGGCCAGCCGGGTACAAGACCCACCTGACCTTGCAGAAAAGAAAAAAAAAAAAAACCAAAAGACTAAGGCACAAGGAATCAGTGCTGCGTTATTGGGGTAATGAGCCTAGCTACCAAGCTGAGGTAAACCTTAAGGGAACTAGATAACAGTGAGGAGAAGAGCAGTGGAAAGAGAGATCAGAGAGCTGTGCTTGGGAGAGGATCCCCCCCCTCCCCACTTCGACCACAGCTACCAGGAGACAGAGTGCACAGCAGAAGGAGAGTCCAGAAGCTTCAACTACAGGAGCAGGGAGTTTACGTCCCCCCCTTCCCTACACGACCCATTGCAGCTAAGTAGCCCTAAATTGTTCAGCAGCAGCAGTACAACGGGTTGCGCTTTTGTTCTTTGTCCCTGCCTTGCAATATTGACATCAGACTGTTGCGTCAGTGAGCTGCCAGATAAACACTGCTGTTAGCTACTACCTGAGTAGAGACCTGCCCTGAGTTTTCACTCCCTGCATTAGGGCGGGGAACCAGCCTGTTTCTTTGGAGCCTCTCTAAAACTGGAGTTTCCCCAGAGAGTGCCACTACGTTTCAACTAATACAGCCTTCATTGATTATGCTTTAAGGGGGTATACACTTCTTGGACTGGGGACTATGAGAGGAAGACATTCTGATACACTGGTGTGAGAATTACCCTTAGAGTTTTGGGTAAACAAAGTTTTCCAGCGTGCATTCTAAGCAGGCAAATCAACAGACTGCTATGGATAATTCAAGCTGATCATTGGCATGGCTGACTCTGCAGGTTGCTAGATTTAATAGCAAATAATATTGGACCATTTTGTGACTGTTATGCTTATTGTCTTGTGCTACCGTAGTAATAATTATTTTCCCTTCTTTTGCTGTATCATCGCTGTATGCATCGTTCTACTTACCTGTTAATAGTAAAAGAATTGAATGTTTACAGTAGAGTGGTGATTTTCTGTACTGTACCCTGTTCCCAGGGGTGGGGTGGGAACCACAGGGACCCACAAAAGAGAGGATTGGGGCATTCGGATTATCTATTCCAGAGGCGCTAATGTAACCTACAACCCCCAACTCTGACACTCATATCCACAGGTGCAGGTGAGGGTTATTCTTCTTGTGCAGCTCCTCTTCCTTGGCAGCATAATACTTGAGGGGGCATTACACATAAAATAGATTGAAACACACTCCCATACTCGTCCATAAAAAAGCATTGCCTTTGCCAGTTTCCTAAAGTTCTTAATATCCTTCTCCTTACACAATGCTACTGGCAATGAGTTCCAAAGTACCGGCATATAGCAGGAAAAAGCATGTTTGTGCATCACTTGAAACCTAAGTCATTCCCAGATGGAACAGCCAACAAATCCATGCCGGTGGATCAAAGAGTATGCTGTGGTTTATAAGGACACAGCTTCCTAACCAAAGAGCACAGGGCTGCCCCATAAACCAACTTGTGCAGCACAACAAGAATCTTAAACTTAATCCTCATCCTAACTGGGAGCCAGTGAAATCTCTGCATTACTGGGGAACTATGATCTCTACGTCTTAATGCCTGCTAATAAACAGGCTGCTGCATGTTGTATCATTTGTAGTGCCCTATATTGCTTAAACTATAAACTATTACAGTAATCTAACTGGCCATATAAAATGGCTTGAAGAACAGCTCTAAACTGATCTGCTGAAAAATCTTTTCAACGGCCAGTTGTAGCCTATAAAAGGAAGATTTTACTAACTGCTCAACATGTGCTTTTAAAGTTAATCCTGAGTCTAAAATAATACCCAAAATTTGGGCCTCTTTGACTACCAAAATATGTACTCCCTTGTAATTTAACAATTGAAATCAAGTAGGCAAAGTTCTACCCACCCACAAAATAGTTGTCTCAACCTCATATAGAACTAACCTACTTCCTTTAAACTACCCATAATATCCATATAATACTTAAAATGTATTTCTTTATTTTATTTATTTATCGAGTTTTATATACCGTCCTTCGGTTTTGCCATCATAACGGTTTACAGGTGTCGCTGGAAGTAGAGCATTTTAAGGGATTAATACAAACATTATAGTAAGATTAAGATAAAAGTTACAATTAGAAGCATAACATTACAGTAAGATTATCAGAGTAACTATAGCAGATATCAAGGTTTAGAGAGATAGACATGGGGTGGATTTTATAAATGTACGTCCGCGCGTACTTTTGTTCGCGCACCAGGCGCAAACAAAAGTATGCCGGATTTTATAAGATCCGGGATCGGCATGCGAAAGGGGGTGCACATTTGTGCACCTTGCGCGTGCCGAGCCCTGCGCGCGCTGCCCGTTCCCTCCTTCCCCTACCTAATCCACCCCCCCAGCGCTATCTACACCCCCACCCTACCTTTTATCGTGAAAGGTACGCCTGCTCCAGGCAGGCGTAACTCGCGCAAGCCGATCGGCCGCCACCGCACGATTCCCCGGCCTGGGAGCGATTTCGAAGGCCTCGGCCACGCCCCCAAAATGCCCCGGGTCGGCACCATGCCCCCGACACGCCCCCGGAATGCCCTGAATGTCGCGCCACCCCCGACACGCCCGCCGACATGCCCCCTATCAAAGCCCCGGGATTTACGCGCGTCCCAGGGCTTGCGCGCGCAGGGGGTACTTCGGCCAGGTTTTTGGGGGGTACACGCAAATCTTACGTGCGTACTCCTTTGAAAATCTGGCCCATAGTGAGGTCCAGTAACAAGGTATATTGTGAGGAGGATGCATAACCGTCATTGGGTGTTTTGATAGGCTTTGGTGAACAGCCAGGTTTTCAATTCCTTCTTGAAGGTTTTCAAGTTGGGTTGTAATCTCAATTTGGTTGGAAGTGTGTTCCATAGTTTGGGGCTAGCGAGAGATATGGCTCTTTCCTGAACTGTAATAAGTTGTGCGGTTTGAACAGATGGAATTGTTAAGAGGCCTTTGTTGGTTGATCGGAGGTTTCGCTGTGGTGCATGGAGTCTGATGGCTGTGCCTAGCTAGTCAGTCTGTTCTTCATGTATTAGTTCGTATAGAATGGTCAGTATTTTGTAATCTATTCAGAATTTTATTGGGAGCCAATGTAGAGATATAAGAATAGGAATTATATGTTCGTATTCTTTTGTGCCTGTTAGAATTCTGGCAGCTGTATTTTGTAAGATTTGGAGTGGGCGAATATTGGAAAGTGGTAGACCAAATAATAAGAAGTTGCAATAGTCTAAGTTGGAGAAAATGAGTAATTGTAGCTCTGTTCTGAAGTCATCTGGGGTTAGAAACAGTTTTAAATGTCTTAATGTTAGCAATTTGTGGTATCCCTCCTTTATTTTAGTTGCGATGTGATTCTTGAAGGATAATTCGCTGTCGATGATGACTCCTAAATTGCGTGCATGTGTGACCAGGGAAATTGCTGCCATTTGATTCTCAAGATTGAGAGGTGGTGGAGGTGATGGATTAGTTTTTCTTTCCATGATTATTATTTCCGCCTTTTCAATGTTTATTATGAGTTTCATGTGAGTTAACAGTTGTTTTATTTCAGAAAGATACATAGCTATTTTTTTATAGGTTTCGTCCAATGTATTCTGAATTGGGATTAGTATTTGGATGTCATCTGCATAAAGGAAGTGAGTCAGTTCATGTCCAGTTAGAAAATTACATTAAGTAGGTAAATGTTAAAGAGCGTCGCAGATAGGGCGGAGCCTTGGGGAACTCCGGTGTTTAGATTTATTTTTTTAGAAAGAGCATTGTTAATTTTTACCTGGTAGGTTCTGTTTGATAGGTAAGATGCAAACCAACACAGGGTTTTCTCAGTTAATCCTATTTCAATCAGACAGTCAAGAAGAATTGTGTGGTTTACCGTATCAAATGCTGCTGATAGATCTAGGAGGATTAGTAGGTAGCTTTGGCCATTGTTGAAGCCTCTGAGTACGGGGTCGTTTAGTGAGAGGAGTAGTGTTTCAGTGTTCAGGTGTTTCCTGAAACCAAACTGTGCAGGATATAGGATATAGTTCTTTTCTAAGTGATCGGTAAGATGTGAGTGGACGACCTTTTCAATGATTTTAGCAATGAATGGTAAGTAAGATATAGGGTGGTAGTTTAGTGGATTGTCTGGATCAAGATTGTTCTTTTTTAAGATGGGCTTAATTGCTGTTGATTTTAAACAATCGGGGTAGTTTCCTTCTGCAAGAGATAAATTAACAATATCGGTTACAGCTTTGGTTAAGGAGGTTTTGATGGCTTTGATCATTGGTATAGGAATGCTGTCAAGGGGGTGATTTGCTGGATTCATTTTTTTGATGATTGTCTGGATTTCCAGTGAGGATGCTGGGTCAAAATTCACCCAGCTTGGTGTTTCTTTTTTTTTGCATCTTGAAGTTTTCAATATTATCACTATTAGGGTCATTTATCAAAATGCTAAAAGGTGTTTTCACATGTGTTAAGGGCTTATCGCATGCGAAAAGCGCCGTTAACGCATGCGATAAATCCTTAACGCATCGTGTGATGGAAATCCGAAAAAATAGGAGAAGTGGGTTTACTGTTTTGCTGCATGACGCCCTCAATCTGTCCTCTTTACCTCTGTGGCGACTCCCTCTGGGTCTGATGGACGGCTAGCTGCAGCGGCTTCTTCTTGCCATCTCCCTCCGGCGTCCCCTGACCGGCACGACGCTGTGGATCCGCCATGTTGCCTGATGAGGTAGGGCGCGCGCGCTCCAACTGATGTACCAGCAAGGGCGCAAACCTCGGGGGCGTCCCCCGGGATGATGTCATCCACTTCCAATATAAAAGGTCTCAGTATTCGCTAACGTATCGAGTTAGCAAGGATTCGTCCAAGCTTCTCTGCCTCCTCGGACTTACTAGGGGTTCCCGCTCCTCGGGGGCCTCGCTCTCTTTTCTTTATTTCAGATTGCTGATAGGAACCGGTACTCGCTCCTCGAGGGCCCATGTTCCTGAACACTCTGAAGATTCTCTACTGCCTGGAAGCTATCGCAGATACAGACATTTGTGAGTTACTTCGCTCTCTCAAAGCTTACCCTGGAACCAGGTACTCGCTCCTCGAGGGCCTAACCCTTTCCAGCTACTGAGCTTCATTAAGACCTTATGTGAGTTTGTCATCCAGTTCTGGCTATAAACACATCATACCCTGTCTACTCACTATCTTTAGTTTCTCTACAGCTCAGCAACCCTGGTATCGCTGTTCCAGTACCTGAGGGACTTCAGCCCTGCCGGGCATATCAGCTCACTACTGCCACCTCTGGTGGTTCTACTAACCTGTCTAATAAAAGAACTATCTGTGTCTGTCTCCATATCCAAGCCTAATCGTTGGTCCCTCTCAGGATATCCTCCTGGGGGCGCTGTCATCTGCCATCAGCCCAATGATCCACCTATCTACATTCCTCTACAGCTGAGTGTCCTCTCCAAGCACTCCACTGATAACAGATTGCTACTCCTTTCCTATCAGGAGTCTTCAGCTACAGATTCATATCATATTGCTACCTCCGCAGTCTATACCTTAACAAATTGGTTACTACTCCCTCTACAGAAGCTGAGCATACCTGATGGCTAACTCCTCCCCTTTGCAGGAGTAAACCTAACAGATTGCTAACTCCTCCTCCGTAGGAGCAGCATCATTACAGAGACTGCACCTTGAATACTGTGTACAATTCTGGTTGCTGCATCTCAAAAAATATATAGTTGCGATGGAGAAGGTACAGAGAAGGGCAACCAAAATGATAAAGGGGATGGAACAGCTCCCCTATGAGGAAAGGCTGAAGAGGTTAGGGCTGTTCAGCTTGGAGACGAGATGGCTGAGGGGGGATATGATAGAGGTCTTTAAGATCATGAGAGGTCTTGAACGAGTAGATGTGACTTGGTTATTTTCACTTTCGAATAATAGAAGGACTAGGGGGCATTCCATGAAGTTAGCAAGTAGCACATTTAAGACTAATCGGAGAAAATTCTTTTTCACTCAATGCACAATAAAGCTTTGGAATTTGTTGCCAGAAGATGTGGTTAGTGCAGTTAGTGTAGCTGGGTTCAAAAAAGGTTTGGATAAGTTCTTGGAGGAGAAATCCATTAATGGCTATTAATCAATTTTACTTAGGGAATAGCCAGTGCTATTAATTGCATCAGTAGCATGGGATCTTCTTAGTGTTTGGGTAATTGCCAGGTTCTTGTGGCCTGGTTTTGGCCTCTGTTGGAAACAGGATGCTGGGCTTGATGAACCCTTGGTCTGACCCAGCATGGCAATTTCTTATGATTGCTAACTCCTCCTTCTTTAGGAGCCAAGAACCTAACATTTGCAAAGCCCTATTGTATGGCTTTAACACCAATTTAAGCTACACCTTTTTGAGTATTGTTAAGCCATATGATTGCTTTATCACATTTTGTGATGTGTTCTCAAATGCCTGTTTGAGTAGTTTTGAGAGAGAGAGAGATTGGGCATAATGCCCGCACCCTAGATAGGGATTTATATCTCTATGGGAGGCCCACCTAGTAACTCGAGGTGATTTTTAGGTACTAGTGTAGGGGGTTAGGGGCCACTTTGACATTGAAAGTGAGATGTACGAACAGAACAGTGCTCTCTTGTGAAGATTTGATGACACTCGAAGTGAGGAAACTCACTCAAAGATGAGATTTGTGCAATGTTCTCTCAACCTAGCTTGTTGGACGCTCTACCTGGGTAACATCAAGCTAGGTTGAGAGAACATTGTACAAATCTCATCTTTGAGTGAGTTTCCTCACTTCGAGGGTCATCAAATCTTCACAAGAGAGCACTGTTCTGTTCGCACATCTCACTTTGAATGTCAAAGTGGACCCCTAACCCCTTACACTAATACCTAAACCTCACCTCGAGTTACTAGGTGGGCCTCCCATAGAGATAAATACCTATCTAGGGTGAGGGCATTATGGCTAGGTGCTAACTCTCTCTCTCCATCTCTCTCACTCTCTCTCCTCATTTTTCTATCACATGCATTTAGTGCATTTTGATAAATCCATTTTGATTGCTAATTTTGATTGCTAATGATTAGTTTATTAACTTTCTCTCTAAAGAATTCTGCAAACTCATTGTTTCTGCTATTGGTAAATGGTGTTTTATGTTCATTTGTGGATTTTGTAAGGTTTTTTACAATGGAGAATAGCATTCTGGGGTTATGTTGGAACTTATTGATTTTGTTTCAATAGAATTCTTTCTTTGTGTTGTTAATAAGTTTTTTGTAGTAGGATAAGTTCGATATGCGGTAAGAAGTGGAAATGATTTATTCTTACACCATGCTTTCTCTTTTTTCCTGAGTTCACGTTTGGCTGATCTGATATTTTCATTATACCATTGATTCTGATGCTGTGGGTTTTTCATTGTCTTTTTGATAGTGGGATTTATGTTTTCAGAGACAGATTTGGTAATATTGATCCAGGAGGTTGTTGCATTTTCAGAGTTGGATAGATCTATGTTTGTTAGTTTGAGTTGTATTTTTTCTTGAAGCATTTCAGTATTAAATGGAGGTCAGTAGGTAATCATCATAGGGACATTTTTTGTCGTTATAAAGGGGAGAAGAAAAAAGGGTTCACACTCACAAAGCGGGGAGTAGCTGGCTTGTTACGGCGGTTACTACCCCAAACCAAATGTGCCTGATACTTCACTTTCGATGCATATCCAGCATGGCTCTCTGCTTCAACAGCATGGGAGAAGAATAAACTGATACTTCAAGCATATCCAGCATAGCTCCCTGCTTCAACAGCAGGGGAGAAGAAAAACAACCAATAAGGGCTGTATAACATAGTCTGAGTAAAACAAATAAGCATGGGTGTAGCTTGCTTATTGCGGCGGTTACTACCCCTAATACCCCTAACTTATCAAGCTAGATATTTCACTTGGATGCAGCTCCATCACTGCTTTCTACATTAATGGTGGGGGTGGAAGGGAAATAGAACCAAGAGCTAAGAGAAACAGATAAGTATGAGAGAAAAAAGTGTGTGAAGCTTGCTGGGCAGACTGGATGGGCCATTTGGTCTTCTTCTGCCGTCATTTCTATGTTTCTATGTTTCTATAAAGTTGTAAGTCATGTAGGACTGAATTAGAGAGTGATCTGACCAAGGAATTTTAATTATCTTTGCATTGTATGTTAACCAGGTGTCAGTGTTGATAAAGATAAAGTCTAGAGTGTGTCCTGCTTTGTGTGTTGGGCCAGATATGATTTGCTTTAATCCTAACGTTAATAGTGCATCGATAATTGTTACACATGTACGTGAGTGAGGGAGAATGTCCATATGAATGTTGAAATCGCCTAAGATAATAATAGGCTTATTTAATGTAATATTGGTCATGAAAATTTCTATTAGTGGGGAGCAATCTTTGTCCAGTAAGCCAGGGGGACAGTAGACTAGACAGATTTGTAGCTTTGTAGAATTGAAGAATGCTATTTCGTAGGGTGAACATATGTTTGTTGGAAATAATTTCATCTGTAGGTTTTTTTTAGCGAATAGCATTAGTCCTCCACCTTTCTTTTTCAGCCTGGGAATTGAGAAAGTTCTATAGGTAGAGTTATTAATTTGGTTGATTAAAACAGAGTCAGTGTTTTTAATCCATGTTTCTGTGATTGCTAAGTAATCTGGTTTTCAATCCTCAAGTAGGTCAGTAATTATGGGAATTTTCTTCACGATGGATTGTGCATTAAAAAGTAGGAAGGATAGTAATATACAATTACTATAAATATTCAACATGTTGTGTGTAATGTTTATGAGATGGCGGTCACGTCTTTTCTTTGGTTTTAGCACTGCAGATTTAGGTGGAGTTTGTGTGTTTTGATCTTTCTTATTGATGCCATTGCCACAGCAGATTGGGATCGGATGGTTTGCCATATCCGTTAGTAGTCTGAAAGTGAAATAAGGGTTAAAGTTTGTGCACGAAAGTTCGCACTAAGGGGCGCACAAAGGGGGGGGGCCCTTTGTCGTGCTCCTTCGGCACGTGACACCCAGCGCGCGACGCCTTTGGTCCGGCAGCCGTGCTAATGGCATCCTCGATGCCCTTGCTGACCTTGGGCTGAGGGCATGGCCAGTTGCCGAGGGGGGAAGCAGCACGGCGATGGGTCCGGGTTTGGTCAGCTGAGTCGGGAAGGCAGTCAGGGAGAGGCAGTGAGTCAGCAGTCAATGCCTCTCTTTCTTCTGAGGCAGGCAGCAGGTGAATGGCGGCTCATTCCAGGTGCAGCCTTTTAAATTCAGTCCAGCGCCCACACTTATGGCCCCCTTGGTGCCCTTGCTGACATTGGGCTGAGGGCGTGGCCAATTGCCGAGGGGGGAAGTGGCACGGCGATGGGTCCGGGGGTCTATCGGCTGAGACGGGAAGGCAGTCAGGGAGAGGTGGTGAGTCGGCAGTCAGTGCCTCTCTGTAAGCTCATAATGGACCAAAATCCCCGAATTATCATGATCAAGGTTACAAAAAAGTAAGTCTAGCAAGGATAACATGAGAGTCTCAGTACCATGATTAGTTCTAAAACGATATTGTCTTTCATCAAGGATTATATCATCATCTAAAAATTCCACCATCTGCTTGTGAACACATTTCTCTAAAATCTTTCCCAAGGTGGGAAGATTTGAGATAGGATGATAATTTCCCACCTGATCTAAAGGCAACAATGTATCCTTCTGAATTGGCCTAATAGTTGCTTTCTTAAGTGGAAGAGGGAATGACACCCTTGGTTAATGATTTACTAACCATCCTCAGAATAGAATTAGAAAATAAATCCTTTGATAACTTAATCAATCTGAAAGGGAAAGAGTCCAAAACTGAGTAAATGAATTTTGATCCCCCAACTATAGCTATTAATTCCTTTTCTGAAACATCCCTGAATGAAGTCCATTCTTCACCCTTATATGTCATATCTGTAATGAGATGGCCAAGTTATCTAGTTTCCCCAAAGGGGAATTTGTATAGGTTTATTTGTTTTAGTTCTGGTTTTGGCTAATATTGCTTTATTGCTCTTATGATTTGGTTGTAGAATGTACTTTAATTTATATTTTTATTGTTTGCATTTTATAATGATTTTTATGATGTAATAGTTTCCTGTTTTAATTTGCTTGGGGCATGCATATGGAGGGGTGACATAAGAACATAAGAAATTGTCATGCTGGGTCAGACCAAGGGTCCATCAATCCCAGCATCCTGTTTCCAACAGAGCCAAAGCAGGCCACAAGAACCTGACAATCACCCAAACACCAAGAAGATCCCATGTTATTGATGCAATTAATAGCAGTGGTACAGAGGTACAGAGAAGGGCTACCAAAATGATAAGGGGAATGGAACGACTCCCCTATGAGGAAAGACTAAAGAGGTTAGGACTTTTCAGCTTGGAGAAGAGACGACTGAGGGGGATATGATAGAGGTGTTTAAAATCATGAGAGGTCTAGAACGGGTAGATGTGAATCGGTTATTTACTCTTTCGGATAGTAGAAAGACTAGGGGACACTCCATGAAGTTAGCATGGGGCACATTTAAAACTAATCGGAGAAAGTTCTTTTTTACTCAACGCACAATTAAACTCTGGAATTTGTTGCCAGAGAATGTGGTTCGTGCAGTTAGTATAGCTGTGTTTAAAAAAGGATTGGATAAGTTCTTGGAGGAGAAGTCCATTACCTGCTATTAAGTTCACTTAGAGAATAGCCACTGCCATTAGCAATGGTTACATGGAATAGACTTAGTTTTTGGGTACTTGCCAGGTTCTTATGGCCTGGATTGGCCACTGTTGGAAACAGGATGCTGGGCTTGATGGACCCTTGGTCTGATCCAGTATGGCATTTTCTTATGTTCTTATGTTCTTATGAAGGCAGCTAGCTAAATTTTGTTATATAAAAGCATTTAAATAAATAAATAGGTAAATAAATAAATAAATGTGATTAATAGCCGTTAATGGACTTCTCCTCCAAGAAGTTATCCAAACCTTTTTGGAACCCAGCTACACTAACTGCACTAACCACATCTTCTGGCAAAAACTTCCAGAGCTTTATTGTGCATTGAGTGAAAAAGAATTTTCTCCGATTAGTCTTAAATGTGCTACTTGTTAACTTCATGGAATGCCCCCTAGTCCTTCTATTATCCAAAAGTGTAAATAACCGATTCACATCTACTCATTCAAGACCTCTCATGATCTTAAAGACCTCGATCATATCCCCCCTTAGCCTTCTCTTCTCCAAGCTGAACAGCCCTAATCTCTTCAGCCTTTCCTCATAGGGGTGCTGTTCCATCCCCTTTATCATTTTGGTTGCCCTTCTCTGTACCTTCTCCATTGCAAATATATCTTTTTTGAGATGTGACTAACAGAATTCAAGTATTCAAGGTGCGGTCTCACCATGGAGCAATACAGAGGCATTATGACATTTTCTGTTTTATTAACCATTCCCTTCCTAATAGTTCCATAGCAAAAACAAGTGCTAGGCAGTGGAGGAAAGCGAGAGAAAGGGGATGGAGAGAGAGAGAGTGAAAGAAAATAAGTAGTAATTCAGTTTTATTTTAGCAGCAGGGGAAAGGAAATGGATAGATAAATTGTAGGTGGAAATTTCAGTATTACTAAGGTGAGGCTTTTCTAGGGCAGTGTTTCCCAACCTTCTCCTAAAGGCACTGCTTTTTGGGATATCTATAATGAATTATGCATAAGATAGATTTGCATACATTCATTACCATCCTTGGAAACCCAATGTATGCAAATATATATCTCATGCATATTCATTATGGCAATCCTGAAAATCTGACTGGCTAGCGTGATGAGACACCTTAGTACTCATCACAGTGGTTCCCCAGAGGACAGAAGGAAAAATAGTGCAGTTTCTTTGAAAGGGAAGGAACCTGTGAAGATTCCCTTAAGGTACTAGAACTACCATGGGAAAATACATCTCTGAGAAGGCCTTGGGAGTTAGGATTACATTACCTGACTGATTATAAGCAGGAAGGAGGCAAGGAAACACTCTCATCAGATGAATCTAATTAGGTCCACAAAAAGGGGAAGAGAGCAGGATCTGGTAAAAGGAAGCAGAGGAATCAGTTTCAGAACAGATTTGGATAATGAACCTGAGATTGAACTGTTGGAAATAAGGGTATTCTGCAACCTGTGGATTGCAACTCGCTTTCCTCCCTGCTCTGGTCTTGGGGGTAGGTGCAGCACTACAGAACTGACCATTTATTACCTCATATGTATTCAATCTGAGCTCTTAGGAAAGGACACTGTTTACCTCAGAATCAGGCCTTTTTTTTTCAGACTTTTCAGGTTTACCAGTTAGAATAAGACAGATAGTTTATGGTTCTTAGAGAAAGTACAATCATGCAGGCATCCTGAACACAGCAGACTCTTGCACTGACTACCGCTGTGTACATCAGGGGGAAATCTAGAGGCAAACACATCAGATACTTTGTCTTGTAAAAGAGTTATTAATAAACATGGCTAGCCAGCTAATCCAATTTTAGCAGATTACCAGCAGTTCACACCATTATAGAAGCCAGATTTGCAGAGACATTGCAGCTCACAGAGGGGGTCTCTGGAATGACAGCACATGCTGAGGTGTTCAATCAGCTGCTAACCAGCAGGCATGACCTTCTCCTTTATGCAGGTACCTCAGGTAGGATGAAGCTGGTCTACTGGGCTATAGGGAGGAGCAGGAAGCGATGACAGAGGCATTATCTTCTGGTGTTAGTGGGTCTTCTCCCACCAGCCACCTCTGAGCCCTTTCCCCTACTGCTTTTAACATTCAGGACATGGATATGCAAGAGTTCATGCATAGTGAAGAAGAGGGATGTACGGTATCATTTCTTCATTTCAAACTGCTACACCCCACCCCCTTCCCATGGGGGGATCACTGCTTCTACCATGTGGAAACTCCTGACAAGGGCATGTGATCTCAGTCTTGACATCTTGAATAGCAACTGACCTGGCTGTGGCAGAGCTCACCTGTTAGCTGACCTGTCTGATAAGCCCGCCTTCTTGGATTGGCTGGCCTCTTCTCCAGGAAGATTTGGACTGTGCTTCAATTCTGCTATAACACACCTGGATTATTGTCTCTGGACCTTTGTTTACAGAGAAAAGCTGTCATTCCTTCAAGGAACCTTGGTAAACAGCAGTTACATATTGTTATTCTGGCTAAAGTTCATCATCTCTGTATCCCTTTGCAGAAATACAGGTCAGTGTCCATTGTAAAGTCTATATTGATAGACTCATACCCAGGCTCCCATTCTTATACACACAGAGACGCACACCCAGGCACCCATTCTTACCCACATACACACCAAGGCTTTCAATCTCACTCACACATGCACACATTCAAGCTCCCCTGCTCACCCACAAATACACATATTCAAGCTCCCATTCTCACCCACCCACACACACATTTAAGGTCCCATTCTCATCCACACATACATACATTCAGGTTCCCATTCTCACCCACACATACATACATTCAAGCTCCCATTCTCACCCACACATATACACATAGAAGCTTCCATTCTCTCCAAAACACAAGTAGGGCCTTTTCATTAGGCACAGCCGCACAGCTAAAGTCCTACTTATGCTGCTGTGGAGATGGGATCCCATGGCGGCCTTGCAACTCTGGTCCTCCTCTTCACCGTCACGGGGATCAGATCTCATAGCAGCTTTGCAACTCCAACCCTCCTCTTCGCCATCACAGGGATGGGATCCCATGACGGCCTTGCAGTTCCGGTGCTCCTCTTCGCCTTCATGGGGATGGGATCCAACAATGACCTTGCAGTTCCGGGGCGCCTCTTTGCCATTACAGGGATTGGATCCATGAAGGCATTGCTCAAACAGACTTCTTCTGGTTGCAGTTGGGTGAGCCTGGGTCCAAATTGGATGGGCAACTGCCCACCCAGGCCCTCCTGTGGCTATGCCACTGGGTTATACCAAGAAAGGAATGGCAGAGTTCTTATAGGACCCCACACTATAGTTATAAGGAGGGGAGTCCACCCAAAAGGGCAGAGTTGAAGTGTTTCAGTTGTGGGGAAGTGGGATATTTTAAGAAGGATTGTTCAAGGGGGTCCTGTTTATTTGTGGAGCAATAAAGGAAAAGAGGGATTAATGCTTTTGCACACCTATATCTGAAATAAATTTGGGCGGAGGGTTTCCCAACCACTGTATTATTAAACTTGGGGGCCAGTTAGTCTATGGTCTCAGGGAAGATGTGGAAATGTGTGTCCAGGATAACTGAAGAGGAAATGGTAAAAAAAATGAAAAAGATTATCCAGATTGAATGTATCCATGGAGCCACAAGTACATTTATTTATTTATTTATTTAAAATCTTTTCTATACCGTCGCTAAGTTAAATACCATTGCAACAGTTTACATGTAGGCACATATTTAATGTAGGTAAAAGTGTACTATAGTACATTCCTGTTATATATCCTGTTACTAGAGTAATATATCCCGTTACTAGAGTAACTATTATGGTAGATGATTATTATATATATATATAGGATAAGCTTAGCAACAGTGAATAGGTTACCCTCCAAGTTAGTATTGGGGAAGGACTTAATAGGCCTAGAGAATGTTTTAAATAATGCAGAGGCCTGTGTATCTATTCACTCCCAATGTAAACAGGGGACAGAAACTAGTGCCCTGGAGGAGCCGGTTCTGGGAGATATTTTCCCATTGAGGAGGAAAGAATCATAGAACCTCTGGGGAAAGGTAGAAAGCCCAGAAGGCAGAAAAAGGAGGAAAAAAGAGACCATCCACTTTGAAGTGACAAAAAGTGGAATATAAAAATCAAAATTAATTAAATCAAACTAGAAATTAATAGAAGTTACCTGAGTATGTAACTGAGAGGTTCCCTATGTTTAAAAAGGAGCAAAAATCGGACCTGTTTGTTTAAATCTCTTACTAACAGAGTATGTCAGGATGCAAGAGGGTTACCCATATTTTTAGATTGACCATGGTTTTCTTTATAGAATGGAAGATGGGAGGAATGAGCAGGAGGAAGAACAGCAATTAGTGATACCTCAGTCATTATGCAAACCATTTTAGAATTGGTGCATGCTCATCTGCTATCAAGGCATAAATATTCCTGAGTGAAATCAAGATTCTACTGGCCAGGTTATATTGACATACATATAGGGAATCCCAGATCATCAATCTACAAACTTTAATACATCAGATTAATCATCAATTTACATCATTTACCAATGACACATTTATCAATATATTTAAGAATTATATTAATGTAATTACATACATGTAAACTTCACAAATATATTTGAAAGTACATCAATAGTGCAAAGACATGTGCAACATCATATGCATTACTGCCCCACCATAGCACCAATGAATTAGCAGCCAACACCTTAAAAATAACCCATTCCAAACATACTCATTCATACCACACACACTCCCCACCCACTAAAAGCATCCCACACATAAAAACAACACCACCCTGCTAATGCCCACAGATTGTAAGGACATTAGGACAATACCACCCTACTAATCACCTTCGCCACTCTGTAATTTATTCTAAGTACCTCTTATCTAAAACTTTCCATATCCTACTTTCACCCCTCTACAGTATCTCAGAATAAATCTTTACTAAAACTTAAACCTGTCGTCATCTAAACATGCTCCACCACGTATTATTTTCATGTGGGAGCACTCCACCATGTCCCTTTCATATGGGACATGGTGGAGTGCTCCCACTCCACCATCATATGGGACAAGGATCCCTGTTTCACCGCAGCTTCTTCAGGGGACAATTTACTCCCGACTCAACCGGAAGTTAGCGAAGCCTTCCAGCCTTCCAACCGCTGAAGCAACACACCTTCAAAACAGCCCAGCAGCTGATATTTCCTTCAGAGATTTAACAAGAGCAGCAGTTATCTTACAAAAACAAAATTTAAAAAAACATTACACATCAAATCCCAACCCTCATTGTCACAAACAACCTATACAGCCAAAACTCACTTCCTCCACAGATTTAACAAGAGAAACAGCTGTCAACCACATACATGGTACCACCACCTAAAATAGAAAAATATAATAAACTCCTAAAATTCTTGATCAAGAATCACTTAAGCACAATTATGAATGAATCACAAAAGCCAACCTTTCACAAATCTTCAGCGTACTAAACACATTTTAACATACTCCTTCCATCTTCTCTGACGTAGTCCAACCTATTACAAAACAAAGTACACAATGAGAACAAATCTCCTTACCAAATTTCCAAAACGCTCATGTTTACACAAAAACCTGATACCAAAAACCACTCCTACCTTACAGATTATGCAACTCAGTTTGGAATTACCACAGCCCTTCTCCACAGCTCAATGATGCACCCAATTCCAACAATGAACATCTCGCAGCACAGCGAATCTCCACAACAAGGCGCAGTTAACCGCATGGCGAGAAGCTCCGCATATAAACCCACATCCGACAACCACACCCAAGACACCCCCCATACTAAACAAACCAACATCCAATCAAACGACACCATCCTCCACTTCCTCAACAACGTACAACGACGTGACCATTCACAACCACACACGCAATCATACACCCAATGATAAACAACGTATTCTCTAAATCCACACTACATCACTATGTATCCATAGCGGTGCCACAACATATTCCCAAGATCCAAACTATGTCACTACGTATCCATAGCGGTGCCACCCCTCAATAAACTCACCATACAACCAAGATACAGAAGCACGCCAGAATCCATCAGATCTAACTCCAAAACGCACCACTGCCACACATGCATGGCAGTGTGTATTGTACAAAGAGTAGGGGATCTGTACTCTCTCCTTTTGTGATTGCCATATCAGGGTTATATTGAGACATAATGAATTTTTGCTTATCATGTCCTCAATGTTAATACATCTTGGCAAGCCCCAGCAAGGATACTCCCTAATTCTGTTGCCAGTAATTCTGGAGCTTATGCTTGTGAAGCGGTGGATATAATAAAACCCTTGGAGAAAAGCAGAAGATGATGCCAGCATATTCTGGTGGTTGATTATGCAACACTGTACCCCTGGGCCATTCCTATTTGAAGTACTTCTACAAAAACCACAGCCTGGGAGTTGGTTAAAATCTTTTGTGGGAGGGGTTTTCCCAGAAAGGTTTTAACGGCTAGGGGAACAAACTATATGTCAGGGGTGCTGAAGCAAATCTGGACTGCATTTGGGCTACAAATTCATTTGGTTCAATCCCAACAGATGTTCAAGGTAGCGGGTTTCCAATTGTGGAATGAACATCCTGATAGTCTCAAGGAAGAAAATTACTTTCTGTGCTTCAGGAAAATCTTGACGACCTACTTGTTTTCTCTGGCTTTCTCAGCTTAACTTTATTTTATCAGCTACTTAGTACCTGGTGGAGAAATGATTACCTTATCTTGCTTTTATGTAATTATGTCAGTTTCTCCTTGTGAAAGTTGTATTATAATAATGTATTCTTGTGTATTATTTTGCTTTATTATGCATGTTTATTGCAATCCGCTGAGTTCTGTTGATCGGTGGGCTATAAAGTTTGAATCTCCCCCAGACTGGGTAAGCTGGGGCCAAAGGATCCTGGCCCTGGCATTTTTTCGGGTGCGAGGGATGGATGCTAGGGTAGGGAGGCCTCAGGAAACCTCATTTCTTTTTGTTTTGTTTTTTTATTATTGTTCTTTTAAACTAAATACATGAAGTAAACATTAAACACAATGGGATTCATGGGGAAACTCCCCCAAAACAAAATGAAAAATGAAACACAATTTTTACTTCTTCCCACCCCTAGTAATATCTAGAGAAGAAAGGGAGGAGATTTTCAGCCTCAAGTAACAGAAATACAAGAGCAGGCAGAGGTAACAAAAATGGGAGAGGATTTGAGGAGGGAGGAACAAGAGATTCTAGAAGAATTTGAGGGTATCTTTCTCCCGTGCCAGAGGAGACATATCATAAAATGATAACCACACCTGGAAGGATAATCAGATAGAGACCTTATAGGATTCCTGAGGCAAAAAGAGAAGAAATCATGAGGCAAGTGGAGGAGATGAAGCGGATGGAGGTATGGATCTGTCATAAAAAATAATTAACTCTTATTCAGAAAATTCTACAAGGCTTAACCACTATGTACTGCTATTACTGTGATAATGTACCTGAACAATGTTATCAATCATGTGCCATTTAATGTTTAAGGACCTTCGTATAATGTGCTTACTGCATTGCATTGCAGTGCCCTTAATATAATCATCAGTCCAATGTTCTTCTATTCATTTTTTTAGATACATTTTTCTTTGCAATTAAAACACTTATCTTATATATGAAAGAAACATATCTTGTGTATCAAAAACACAGGATTGTTGTTTGCAGTACAAATGATATAGAAAGACCGTAATGAACATACCTGGGAACTTTTGAGTTGTGGTCACCTTGAGATTGCTGTTGATTAGCAGAGGGTGGTGGGGAGGGGGAAATAATGGAATAATATGCATCAGCTTTTTCTCTTCCACTGTCACCACATTTCAATGGCACTACATGATCAATAACTAGCCACTGTAGTTGTGAGAAACTGTATGTTTTGTCCATGCAATGTATTCAATGGTGATGATTCAAAAGAACTGAAACAAATCACAGTAAAGTTTGAAGATGTCGGCGCGTGCAAGGGGTGCACATTTGTGCAACTTGCGCGCGCCGAGCCCTGCGTGCGCTGCCCGTTCCCTCTGGGCCGCTCTGAAATCGGAGCGGCCTTGGAGGGAACTTTCCTTCTACCCCCCCCCCGCACCTTTCACTCCCTTCCCCTACCTAACCCACCCCCCCAGCCTTATCTAAACCTTCCCCCTACCTTTGTTGTTAAAGTTACGCCTGCCAGAGGCAGGTGTAACTCTGCGCGCGCCAGCAGGCTGCTGGCGCGCCATCACCAGACCCGGGGGCTGGTCCGGAGGCCTCGACCATGCCCCCGGGCCGGCGCCACACCCCCAACATGCCCCTGGAACGCCCCGAAATTTGTGCCGCCCACCCGACATGCCCCCGACATGCCCCCCTTGCGAAGCCCCGGGACATACGCACGACCCGGGGCTTACGCACAACGCCGAGGGTTTTTAAAAGGGTTTTGCGCGTAACCCTTTTAAAATCTGGCCCCTAGAGTTCTGAAAGATCTAAAAAATGAAATTACAATCTATTACTAATAATTTGTAAACTATCATTAAAATCATCCATTGCACCTGAAGATTGGAGGGTAGCTAATTATAGACCAATGAGCCTGACTTCAATGCCAGGAAAAATTGTAGAAACTATTCTAAAGAAAAAAATTATAAACAAATAGAAAGACATGGTTTAATGGGACACAGCCAGCATGGATTCACATAAGGGAAATGTTGCCTCACCAATCTGCTACATATTTTGAAGGGGCTAATAAACATGGGGATAATAGGGGATAATGGGGGATAATAGTAAGACAGTGGATATAGTATATCTGGATTTTCAGAAGGCATTTGAGAAAGTTCCCCATGAGAAATTACTGAGGTTAAACTGGTTAAAAGACAGGAAACATAGAATAGGACTAAATGAATAGTTTTAAGAACATAAGAACATGCCATACTGGGTCAGACCAAGGGTCCATCAAGCCCAGCATCCTGTATCCAACAGTGGCCAATCCAGGCCATAAGAAAATGGCAAGAACCCAAAAACTAAGTCTACTTCATGTTACCGTTGCTAGTAATAGCTGTGGCTATTTTCTAAGTCAACTTAATTAATAGCAGGTAATGGACTTCTCCTCCAAGAACTTATCCAATCCTTTTTTAAACACAGCTATACTAACTGCACTAACCACATCCTCTGGAAGAACTTTCTCCGATTAGTTTTAAATGTGCCACATGCTAACTTCATGGAATGCCCCCTAGTCTTTCTATTATCTGAAAAGACTAAAAACCGATTCACATCTACCCATTCTAGACCTCTTATGATTTTAAACACTTCTATCATATCCCCCCTCAGCTGCCTCTTCTCCAAGCTGAAAAGTCCTAACCTCTTTAGTCTTTCCTCATAGGGGAGCTGTTCCATTCCGTTTAACATTTTGGTCACCCTTCTCTGTACCTTCTCCATCGCAATTATATCTTTTTTGAGATGCGGTGAGCAGAATTGTACACAGTATTCAAGGTGAGGTCTCACCATAGAGCATATAGAGGCATTATGACATTTTCCGTTTTATTCACCATTCCCTTCCTAATAATTCCCAACATTCTGTTTGCTTTTATGACTGCCGCAGCACACTGAACCGACGATTTCAATGTGTTATCCACTATGACGCCTAGATCTCTTTCTAATATGGAACCTAACATTGTGTAACTATAGCATGGGTTATTTTTCCCTATATGCATCACCTTGCACTTATCCACATTAAATTTCATCTGCCATTTGGATGCCCAATTTTCCAGTCTCAAAAGGTCTTCCTGCAATTTATCACAATCTGCTTGTGATTTAACTACTCTGAATAATGTTGTATCATCTGCAAATTTGATTACCTCACTCGTATTTCTTTCCATTAGTTTTCCTAATGGAAAGGGTAAAGAGTGGAGTGCCTCAGTGATCTGTCTTGGGACTGATGTTTTTTAATATATTTATAAATGATCTAACAATGAGTGAGATAATCATATTTGCAAATGTCACAAATTTATTCTGAGTTGTTAAATCTCAAGTGTATTGTGAAAAATTGCAGGAGGACCTTGCAAGACTGGAAGACTGGGCATCCAAATGGCAGATGAAATTAAATGTGGACAAGTGCAAAGTGATGAACTTAGGGAAAAGTAACCTGCATTATGTTACATGATGTTAGGTTCCATATTAGGAGTTACCATCCAAGAAAAAAATCTGGGAGTCATAGTGGACAATACATTGAAATTGTTGGCTCAGTGAATAAGGTTCATTTCATTTAGGAGCTCAATTCATTTCAGCACCCCCACATGAAACAAATTGCTATTTTTGTCATGTTTTGCAAATTCATTTAAAATGAATGCACATCCCTAGTGCCAGACCCAGACCCCTGTTCCTTGTTGAGCTGTCTGAGCGATGACTCACAGGAGAGGACAAAGAAGAGGTCTGGAGAGGGAAAAAGGAACCAATTGCACCTATAATTGCAGACCTACTTTATTGTGCATTAGCTCACCCAATTATGCTAATCAAAATCCCTTATAACAGCAGGGACTAGCGAAGGAGGGAGGACCATCAAGAAGTTAACATCGTTATCAGGGTACAATCCTCTGAGCACCTCCCTGCACCAGGGATATATTGTTATGATCCAGCATCCCCAGAGAGTGCAGGACAGAATTGAAGTCTCCCTCTCTGCTACACATTAGCCTAGAGCCCCTTCACGAAACAAAGCAAGTTCCCCACCTGGCAAAGTGCAATGCCATGAGATAAACAGCATGTGGGACCTAGAAACAAGATTGATTCTGTAGCAATCAAGATAGCCCTGCACAGACCAGAAATCTCCAGCAAGCAGTGGTGAGATCTGGCATTTTCTTCTAGCTTCTATGCACGCCCAGGCTAATATAATATTGTCTTGTCAATTTTCTAATATCTGCTAAGTTCACAACTACCAAGTATATTTTTTTTGTAATGTTTTCTGGTAACAAATCCTTTTCCTGACAACTGCTAAGTTGTTGTGATAACTCCTGGTAACAACCTAAATATCACTATAATAAAAATGTCCTTATCTAAGACAAATGGTTGTGTGCAACTCTCTGATCAATCAGATCACTGGTAAAAAGGTATAGTGGATGAATAAAGCTTATGTAGCAACCTCTATAAACCAATTACAATTTTGTTGACTTTCTTCATTTCATTTTGAAAAAAAAACCAAACAATCTCCCATCCTGAAATCTACTGCAACAGGGAACCATACCAGTACCCAATTACACCTCACATTGGATCAACAACAAAGTAAAAGAGGCTGGAGGAATGCTCATTCACCTCTTTTCGTGTAGTCTTCAAAATGGCATTCATTGGCCCTAAGACCGGCACCATAGTGATGTCACATGGCAACACACTCAGAATCAGCTGGCGCCATTTTCTTGTACATGCATACAAGAAAATGGAAGGCAAGTTCATTCACATTGCTGTTTTCTCTAGCCACTGAATGTTTCATACAGACATATACTGTCAGTACCACTGCAGATCTTAAAATCCATTTGTACAGTAATCTCTCTCTACTCTGCAGTAGAGTGATAGAGCGAATAAAATATAACCCACTGTACGTAGACGTCTCAGACCTTTCCTTCTGCTTGTTCAGTGAGTGATATGCCAATGTAACTATGTATCACACTAAAGAGAACAGACAGCAAATAGATTTTTAATCATACTTACGAGATGGGAGAAGAGGAAACAGCAGAGCTAGATTCCATCTCAGTTTTGACTTCTTGCAATCCCTTTTTGCTTATGCATTTTGCAATTTTTCTGCAGTTCTCAGAGCTAGAAAATACAAGTTCCTTGTCCAACAGCCCAAAGACATGTAAACTAAAATGGTGCTTGCCCAAACTTTCTTTCAGGACCCCCCCCCCCCCTGAAAAAAATCAATGTCAATTCATGTACATGAGCTAGGATAGTCTGATTAAAAAATACTTGACCTTGCTTGGTTCTGCTTACTGGCTTCTGATCTGTCCCTTCCCGCTGCAGCTCCAGTTAGTCTAGGGTCAATGTGACATCACTGCTTGCTAGTTTGTCATGAGAGGAATCTGAAAACAAATGCAAATGAAAAATGTTGCGATTTTTGGGGACACTAACCATTTATTTTTATTTTTACTTATCAAATAAATATGCCAGATGTGGTTTTGATTCCTAATTCATTTTAAAGGAATGCACATCTCTACTAGCCAGTTTAGTTTTCAGGATATTCACAATGAATATGCTTGAAATATATTTAAACTGTTTGTAAATCCTATCTCATGCTATAAACCAGTCTTTTTTTTATCATGTGCATAAGTCAACATCTCAGATTTGACCTGCATATTTTGTTTGTTATTTTTTTTAATTCCTTTGCTTTGACAATAGTAATTATATCAAGTATCCAACAAGGTTGGATGGTAGGTCGTTAATCACCCCATATTGAACTCTCAATCTTAGCCAAAAGGCCATAAAGTAACCAATGTCCAGTCATGGCTCTGACCACTCAAAGCTTAGCCAAAAGGCTGAGAAGTAATCTCCAAGATTACCATGAAAGGACAAGCCATCAGCTCTCCAGGCTTCATGTATGGCTATCTGTGTATATCCTTATGCTTAGGTCATAGAGATTGGTGGGTTTGAGATTTCACATCTTTGCAGATGATATCCAGCTTTTCTACCCTGTTCCTCATAATTGGAAAGAGGAGCTGGAGAAACTGAATAAGGGTTTGGAGGCAGTAGCATGTTGGTTATATTAAAACAAGTTGAAATTGAATTTAAGTAAATCTATGGCCCTTTGGGTAGGACCTAAAGCCTTACCTGTTACGATTCCTCCTGTAGCAGCGCCACAGGAGGCATCTTACCTTTCTCTGGAGGCCGCTCCGAAGCCAGGGCCTCGCCTGAGCAATTGTCTGGATCCTGCTCCACGGCCTGGGAGGCCTTCGGTGTTGTTTGGGGCCTACTCGAGGCCTGCTCCACTGCAGCCAGGATGCTCTGGTGTGGGCCACGCCCTTCTCCTAAGGGGTGGGCCCGCAGCTCCTCTCCACTCTTATAGAACCAGCGAGGGACGGCCCATCTGGACTCCTCCCAGGGAGTTGCCTGCTCCTGAGGTATAAAACACTCATGTTTGGCCTTGCATCGGAGTTACTTTGCTTCTGGAAGTTCCGGTCTTCCAGCGCTCTGTCAGGTCTCGTTCTTCATTGGAACTCCATGTCTCCTGTGTTCCATATCTTCGTCTTCTGAGGTCCCTCGTCCAGGCTTCTTGATGTCTCGTTTCCCAATGTCTCGCTTCCTGACGTTCCAGGTTTCCTGATGTTCTTCTCCTGTGCCTTCAAGTTCTCCTGACCTGCCAGCTCCTATGGTTCTCCAGGTGACACTTACTTCTTCATTGGAGTTGCCTGCAGCTGGATTTGTTTCCTGCGTTCTTGAGTCTTCCTGACCTGCCAGCTCTTGCGGTTCTCCGGGTGACACCGGCTTCATCAATGGAGTCTCGCCTTGGCTGGATCCTCTTCCTGCGCTTGTCCCGCTCTCCGTGTGGTCCGTGACCAGCCTCTTCTGGCTGTGTAGAGTGCGCCGTGGGACAGGGTGGTCCGTGACAATCCCGCGGGTGGAATGTGTAGGGCGCCCTGAGAGACAGTGCCAATGTCTACCTTCCCAGCTTCTTGTCTCATCTATAGTACCTTGTTCCTGAGTCTACATCTATAGTACCTTGTTCCTGAGTTCAACAGTCTACAGTACATTGTTCCACAGCCTCTGTCTACAGTTCCTGAGCTTTCGCTTTCGCTTGCCCTTGCCCTGAGTCCGGCCTGCTGCTTCTTGCCGATCCTAAGCGGCAGGTCCAAAAGGGCTGGGAACGGTCAGAGGACTGTTCATATACTAACATCACTTTGTTGGCTCCGGAAGCACGCAGGTCCGGCAAAGGGTCACCTTATTTATATACCGACATTAGTTTACAAACATCATACAGTTTACACTGTAACTAAAAGACGGAAAAATACAATGAACGGGGGGGGGGGGGGGGGGGTTAGGGGAAGCAGGTAATACAACAGAAACTTGCAGAGTGGAAAGGTAGTGCGGATAAAGCAACTAACTAATCTCTTGCTGTGGTGTAGCAAAAGGATTGAAAAGTAGCCATATACAAAAAATAGTAACTTATATACAAGTGTGGGTAAGGAGCATCACCAGGTTAAACAGTGACTTGTGCCAGGTTAGTGGCGCAAGCGAGTATCGGAGGGTGGAAAATGGAGGGCAGTAGGCAGGGTCTATTCTGGGTAGGCTTGTCGAAAGAGCCAGGTCTTTAGTTTCTTTCTAAATTTAGAGTAGCATGGTTCAAGTCTGAGCACTGTCGGGAGGGAGTTCCAATGCTTAGGACCTGCAATGGAAATTGCGCGATCCCTTGTGGTTGATAGGTGGGCTTTTTTAAGAGAGGGTACTGTGAGGGTTCCTCTGTTGATGGCCCTGGAGGGCCGGTCAGAACACAGGAGGTGGAAGGGTTCATCGAGCCAGTTTGAGTTATAGCAGTAGATGGATTTATGAATTATGGATAGAGTTTTAAAGAGGATGCATGATGGGGTGGGGAGCCAATGGAGGTCTTTGAGTATGGGTGTGATATGGTCGGATTTCCGTGTGTTTGTGATGACCCTGGCTACAGCGTTCTGGAACATTTGTAGGGGTTTAATGGTAGAGGAGGGGAGTCCAAGCAGAAGGGAATTACAGTAATCAAACTTGGAGGATAGAGTGGCCTGGATAACAGTCCGAAGATCATGATGGTGGAGGAGGGGTCTAAGTTTTTTTAGGACATTAAGCTTGAAGAAGCCCTCTTTGAGGATGGAGCTAATATGCTTCTTTAGGTTTAGTTGTTGGTCCAAAGTAACTCCAAGGTCTCTTACACATGGCTGAGATGAAATGACATTGAAAGCCGGGTCATTAGAGATCAGCGGCTTGGGGGGTTGATGTTGAGAGATAAGGAGCAGTTCTGTTTTGGATGTATTTAGAGCAAGGTGGATGTTTGTGAGGAAATCGTTTATGGAGGAGAGTCAGGTATCCCAAAAGGCTAGGGTATTGGATAGGGAGTTCTGGACGGGGATGATGATTTGAACATCATCAGCATAAAGGTAGAATTTGAGTCCAAGGTCCGTTAGTAGCTGACAGAGGGGAGTGAGGTATATGTTAAATAAGGTAGAGGAGCGGGAGGAACCTTGTGGGACGCCATGGGACAGGGAGTAGAGTGCGGATTTGGCATTTCCTATTTTGACGGCAAATTTCCTGTTGGATAAGTATGATTTAAACCATAGAAGGGCTAAACCTGAAATGCCTATTTCTGACAGCCAGATGAGGAGGTGGCTATGGTTGATAGTGTCAAAGGCGGCAGAAATGTCGAGTAGAGCAAGAAGATAGCAGTTACCCTGATCCATGCCTCTGATAACGTGATCAGAGAGGGTAAGTAGAAGTGTTTCGGTATTGAGGTGTTTGCGGGAACCAATTGGGTCGGGTGCAGTATCTTGTTGTTTTCAAGGTACTCAGTGAGTTGGGAATTAACTATTCTTTCCATAATCTTAGAGATAAAGGGCAGATTAGAGATGGGGCGGAAATTGGAAGGGTCTTTGGGGTCTAGTGAGGGATTTTTAAGGAGAGGTTTGACAATCGCTTGTTTGAGAATGTCAGGGATGGAACCTGAGGAGAGGGAGGAATTGATGATGTCGGCAATGGGCTTGGCGATGGAGTTTGGAATGGAAAGGAGGGTTTTTGAGGGTATGGTATCAGAGAGGTGGCAGGCAGGTCTGAGTTTTTTTAGAACAGATTCAGCTGTCTTCGCCCATGCTGGGACATGCCGCCAACCATTGGTTCGGTCCTGGATTCGTCTGAGATCGGGCCGAGGCCCAAGGGCACACTAAAATCCCTCAGCTGGGATCGCTCCCAAGCGTTCCCGCTTACATGACAGAATGCAAGGCCTTCTAAGGCCACCCGTTACATGACATTACCAGCTGGCTTTCAGTTAGTGATGAAAGGCCAATAATGATCCTTTTCTGAAGTTGTGCAGAATCAGAGGGTAGATATTTAAAAGCCATTTAGATGAATAACTCACAATTTATCCATCTATATTGAGCCTCTTATCCAGCTAAATTTTAGCCAGATATGTTGTTATCCAGCTATAATCTAGCCAGATATAAAAGGGGCATTTTGAGGGCATTGCAGGGAGGGGACCCATTATCTGGCTAACTTAGCTGAATATCGGGTATATCCGGCTAAGTTAGCCGCATAACTTTAGACCTGCTTCCAGGTGGGGCCGTATAACTTTATACTTAACTGGATATATTCAAAAAAGAATCTATCCGGTTAAGTTAGGTTCCCTTTAAAAAAAACCCAAACACATTGTGACCTGTTTCTCACCTCCCTCCCACTCGATTTGCAAAGGCCATATGGGACCGAATGTGCCACCCCCAAAAACGGGGCAGTTATTGTTTAAAAATAAATTTTTGTGTGCTGGGAGAACTCCCTCCCCCTTTCCCAACCCTTGCTCCAACTTCCCCTTAGATATAAAAATTGCCATACTGAGGGCAGGATTCCTGCACTCAGTGCCCACCCTAACCCTTTACTTTCTCCCCCCCCCACACACACACCTTTCGACCTGTACCTTTATTTAACGTTGCTGCCCAGGATACCGCGATCCGGCGCTTCTAATGATGCCTCTGCCGTTGCTAGGCTACAATGATGGAGCCCTCCAAAAGAATATCCGGTTATGTTTAATAACATTATCAGGCTATGGTTAGTCAGATCATTTTAATTGGGGATATTCAGTGAGATCTTTATCTCACTAAATATCTGGGACCAGTTATCCAGCTAATTTTAGCTGGATAATTTGTCTACTAAACATCCTACTGAATATGAAGCCCAGAGTGTTTAGTTGGGCACATATTTGCTCTTTTGGACCCATATTTCTGCTAGGATGAAAGTTTTATTGGGGAATGTTCAATTGATTCAGCACTTGAGGGCATTTTTTCTCCTATGACTTTGGCTTCAGTTGTCCATGCATTTGATTACTTCTTAGCTGAATTACTGTAATGCTGTGCTTATTGGGCTCTAGCAGTTAGCTCAAAATGCAGCAGCTAAGATTTTGGTTGGAGCGAGTTATAGGGAGCTTGCAGCACAATTGCTGTATAGATTAGACTGGTTACCAGTTGAATTTAGGATGCAATTTATGATTATTTTGCTCACCTTTAAAGTTCTTAATGGCATAGTGCCGGGATAGGTGGGTACTTTGTGTGCCCTCAGTGAAGGAAGCACATTTTCAGAGGAGCAGTGGGAGAGTTTTTTCAGTAATTGCCCCTATGCTTTGGAATAAACTTCCCGGAGATCTCCAGGAAAGTAAGGATTATGCACATTTCAAGAAGATGACCAAAGGCTGGAAATTTCGAGCAGCTTTTCAAATGGGGTAGTGAATATTTAGCTGATTAGCTGGTATGAGGCAGGTGGCTGTTTGAGATTTGGGGAGTTGGGAGCTGTGTAATTTTGTTAATAACTGAATTGTATTATTTTGTATTGCTTTTGAATGATTTTGTTAATGTAACTATGTACAAAAGGTGTTTGTATATTGTTTTGGGTAGTTTCATTGAAGCCATTAATAAATGTGCGTAAATGAATAAATACTTTGTCTTATGATGAGATCCTGATTCCTTAACCTATGATCCTCATAGAAGAATGTCACTGACACCCCTATGTCCAATATCTCCTTTAAACCTCACCGCTTTCGAAAAAATATTACCTTTGCTCCCCCCCCCCCCCCTTGATATTGCTCCTCCTCCCCTTCCCAGCTGCTGTGCTGCCAACATCTTTCAAAATGGTGCTGACTGACTCCAGGCTCCCATATGCCCTGCACACATGGGAAAAAGGAAAGCCTAGGGTCAGTACCTGAATGTAAACAGATGTGATATCTCAGATCGAATGTCAGTATATAAAAATAATAAATAAATAAATAAATAAATAAATAAACATTGAGTACCATTTTGAAAGATGATATCAGTGGGACAGAAGCATGTGGGGATCACTCCTGCTCCCAAAAGATCCTCTAGGCTAATGGGAGTGATTTGGGGGGGATCTGGAGAAGGGTGGGGGCACAACCAAGCAGCTGTCAGATGTTTGCAAATGGGCATGTTTAGAGGCCAGAGGTAAGGCTTGCACTTGCTATTAGTTTGTAATATTTATGTGCTCAGTGGGGGTGTGGAGACTGGGAATTAGATATTGCCCCCACAGACCACCAGAGAATGTGGCAGAGAGGGGGGCATTTGCAAACCTTTGTAGCACCTTTAAATGATGTCCTGGGAACATTACATGGCATCTTAGCCTGGTGATGTTCCGAGGGTGGTTAAAGTTAGCTATGCCTCTCAAGTGTAGTTAACTCTCCTGCAGTAGCACAGCTTGCAAATGTTTTCATGAGCAGCACTGATTGCCATGACAATGACCTGTTTTGCATGAATTTTCATGTGATGCAGCTCATTACCTTGGTCGTGTTGCACCTGATTTAGGGACCAGTAAATAACACACAAAAGTTTATGATAATCACATATTTTGCACATCATTTGCAATTTGTGTGCGATAATGCATTTTACAGTATGGTAAATCAAGTTTGCTGCATACAAACATATGTTCACAGTTTCATAAATTGGCCCTTTAGATTGTAAACACTTTATTGAAGGTGTTTTCTAGCTTTTGTACACTGTTGATGCACAATACATATGTTTTATCTTACCTTATAATTCATATTTATTTTACTAAAGTTCACATCTATCTTTTTCTTTGTTAGTAATTTTACAAGGGTAATGTGAACTATTTTTCAAGAAAATGCTATGCTATAACACTTTGGAAAGCAAATTACCTTCCTGCACAGATCTGCTCTTTACAAGTCATTCATCAAATTCTATAAAATGATTTGGTGATATAAGGTTACTATATTTTCTGCTGTTTCTGCTTTTTACCTTTCGTAAATATTACTACTAAAGAAACAGCTTAGCCACACATGTTGATATCCAGAAAATTGGTGTACCGCTATGCTTGGGATTTCTGACTACATGGTGGTTGTTGGTACTAGACAAACCAGCTTTACCAGATGCAGTACATTAACCAACCTGGAATACCTTCTAGACAGCAAAGAGCTAGTTTTTTTTTGTTGTTGTTGTTTAAATGATTCTTACATTATTGATGATACTGTATATACTGGGCTTTGCTGATCATGAGTAGACCCATTCCTTTAGGACAGCATTAACTGAGGTTCTTCTCATAGGCACAAGGACAAAGAAAATGATCATTAAACCCAAACTATTACACTAACAGACTGGAACAAATCCTGTGACATGCTGCATTTGAAGACATTACTACAGCGTTTTATTCCACATTGGTTTTCATACAGTGAAATATAAATAGTGTCATAAGCTAGCTCTTTGTCTGAGGCCTTGGAATTAGCAGTATAGTTGTGCTGTTAAATTCAAACCTAATGTTTGATTTAAAATAGAAGGGATTACCTTGCCAGTTACCGAAGTTACATATCCTCCCGTTTTTACCCCGCTTGCCTTCCAGTTCCCATGCTGTAGTTAACCTTTTTTCTGTCTCCTCCCTTGTAAATACTATTTATGAGCTGTTAGATGTTTGCTGTTCCCTAGTTCATAGTTTACTGTTCCATGTAAAGGCAATGCCTAAAGTTTTTAGTTATCTGTGAACCGATACGATGTGCAAACGGTTGTCGGTATATAAAAGTTTCTAAATAAATAAATAAATACATTAATTAATTAATGTAAACAAGACTGGAAAGGTGTACACAAAGTTTCCAAAGGCAACCTTTTCTTTAATATCAAGTATTTAAATTCTTCTCCTTTCACTTTCTCCGCCTTTAGGCCCCCTTACAACTTTTCTGCATCATCTTTCTGGGTGGGGTACATACAAAGCTCTAGCATCTCATAGAGGGAGAGGGAAGAAAGGGATATTTATGCTAGCTCCAGGTCAATCTTTAGAAGGGAAATATACCTGCCGGGGCCAAACGTTGCTTTCTCTAGGAGTCCCAGGGAGAGGGAAGCCCAGGGCTGAGGCTTCTCATTTTCCCAGCGGCTCACGTGGGACAATGATGCAAGCTCACCTTCCATTTGACCTGTCCAGATAGTTAGCTATTTAGAACAGTATTGCAATTTCTTGTTTTGGGTCACATAGACTATTGCTGCACTTCACTATTGGGTTAACAGATAAACTAATTAAAGTTTTACAATTGTTACAAAACACGGCCACACGTACTTTGTGTGGGCTGAGTCGTTAGGAACATAAACGTCCTTCTCTCCAACAAATACACTGGCTGCCTATAAAATTTCGCATTAAATTTAGGATGTTAGTTGTAGGTCATAATTTGCTTTTTACAGAGGAATCATGTTCATTGAAATGTAAACTTAATTCATATGCCACTGTGAGAACTTGACATTCTGCAGGGACAAACTTATCGCAGATTCCTTCAGTAAAGGGTTGTAAACTTATGCAAACCCAAGCTAGAGCTTTCTCGACGGCAGCACCATTATTATGGAATACCAGTCCAGAGCAGGTGCTGTGTAAAATAAATATATGTGTACTCAGGAAACAGTTACTGGCAGATTTTAAAAGCACTACATGCGCCAAAGTCAGGAGATACACACATGACTCGGCCTGGTGCATGCTGCATAGATTTAAAACGTTGCGCAAGTACGCGTGTATCTCCTGGTACGCGCACAAATCAAAAAGTGTAAAAAAGGGTGGGCGAGGGTGGGGTCTGGGCAGGGCATGGGCGGGTCAAGGCTATAACATGAAGTCTGCACATTAGTATTTATGCTATAGATGTAAGTAATAAGATAAAAAAAAATTGGCTAGTCAGCAGGGTTTTAAGGGTTGGAGCCAATAGGGTAAAAGGGAGGCAAGTTAGCTAGGGGGTTTAGGAAGTCCTCTCCTTTACTGGGGTGAACTGGGAAACAGGTAATTGTGTCAGTGCATGTATCTACTAAAATCCCCCACTTCATGATCAAAGCAGCATTTGTGTGCACATGCACGCTTCAATATAAAGTCATGCACGCATGAACGTGCATATAGCTGATTTTATAACAGGCTACATGCACGTATGTTATAAAATCACCGTGTCCATATACACGAGCCAGCAAGCATGCGTACATGTGCGCAAGTCTTAAAATTCACCTCTTATTGTTTAGAGAAACTTATGGATAACACTTGTAAATGACAAATGTATTTAAATTCGTTGGGGCAGATGCAAAACAGTGCACTCAGCTGAGTGTACTGTTTATCCCACAGTCAGAAGCACATTTTGGACGCGTGTCCACAGCCCGTTATGCTATAAGGGGATTAGCGCGTACACAATGCGTGTCCAATGTGCCGCGAAACTAATAGCGCTCATCACATGCAAATGTATGTTGATGAGGCTATTAGTTGAGTTACCCCACATGCAAAAAGAAAAAAATATGTGTCCAATCAGCACATATTTACACTCAGAAATTAACGCCTGCCCAGGACAGGTGTTAATTTCTGAGCACCCCCAAAAAGTTGTACAGAAAATATCGTGGCAACATTAAGTTGGAGGAACTAAAAGTTTAAAAGATTTTTTTTTTTAAATTAGAAAATTAAAACATGTGCCAGTGGTCAGGTTAGGGAAACGGACGCTCAGTTAACCAATGTCTGTTTCCCAAACCCGTAGCTGTGTGCCGGTTAGGAAAATGGACGCCAATAAATTCAGCGTTTGTTTTCTTAAGCCACAGACAGCCGATCTTTCCTGGGTGCCCGCTGCCAAGGAGGTCATAGGGGGCAAGCAATCAACCCTAGCACCTTCTTGGCAGTGTGACCCCTAATTTAAATATTGCATGGTACCCCCAAGAGAGGTGCCTGGGCACGTGTTAGGAAAGTTGGCACTGAACACTCAGCGCCCACTTTCGGTGCATTTTTTTGCATCGGCCCCATTGTTCTCTAAGATTTTATTATATGTATGTTATATGTTTATTTATGCTATATGTAATCTATAAGCAGTGGAATATAAATTAAAAAAAAATAAAATTAATAGCTCTGTTTCTCCTTCTGCCTATGTTCTCCCCAGCATCACATTTTCTCTTTTTATCAAGCCTCATGTAGCTATTGATCCTACACTCTTGACAGTTCAAATCTGTTGAGACCACTGTCATATTGAGACAATATAAGGCCTTTCTGATTCTGTACTATCTGAAACCACTGTAACTGCACTGTTTCTTCATTGACCTGGTGGAAACTTAAGACCATAGCTCTTGAAAGCTAGCCATAAATGTATTGATTCAGTAATCAGGTATCACTTACAAGGATAGGCTGTAACCTCCTGGAGGTCCCATACAGGGGGGGGGGGGATTTAACTATTCCAGACCCTTAGGGTTTTTCTTCACTGGGGCTCTTGTGCTCACCAGCCCAGTCAAAGGCACAAAATCACCACAATGATTCCAAAGCTGTTGTTAAAAATAAATTCTTTACTGGCACTAGTCCAAAAGAATGATACACCGTTAGCTAATGCACCATACAGCAACACAAAATCCAAAAGTCACAAAAAATAAACCATAGTCATTTTCAGCAGCAATAACAACTGCCTTCCCAAACAGATCAGCTCTCGGAATAGGAACCCTGCTCACTTACATCTTCCCAGGCATATGCTCTGAAGACAGTTCTCCTCCTACATCTCAGCAGCTTCTCCAAGTCTAGTGAGCTTCTGGCTGATTCTTCTTTTAACCATGAATTCCTTAAGATTCATTCCTCATCTGGTCAGTTTCTTCATTTCTCAAAATTCCCACAAAGGTCACAATCCCTTCTCATTGAACACTTTTCCCAACTCAGATGAGGAATTTCGAACACCTCCATTTTCTGACCTCTTCTTTACTTTGGTCCGCTCAGGGTTCTCCTTGTTGAAAGCCTAGAAATTTTCATTCCTGGAAGTACAAGGAACTCTATGTAGAGAGAAACTTTAATAGCACCACTTTGTGAGGAGGTGGTACCCTCAGATTGCAGTTCGCGGAACTGGCTTCTCTTGACATGGATGCTGGAGTTTTATTAAAACTAAGACCCTCACATTGGGGAATGTCACTCCTCCTAATCCACTCCTACCTACATGGACCTCAGCATCTGTTGTGACTAGTGATCCTACATTATTGGTACATCAGATCTGCTGAGACTCCTGTGGCCATAACAGTTAAGGGCAACTCCACTATTATGGGCAATGTTGTGGGTCCCCTTATGTGTGTATAACAAGACACAAGCAATTCACATTTGACTGAATTCCAATTATTTTAAGGCAGCATTGATATCTCCTACTCATGGTAAGTATAACATCTGCTTTGCAGAGAAAGGACAGTCTTCCTAAGATAAAAAAGAGAAACTGTCAGAGCTATTTTTTTTTTTAAAGCGGCATCCATTTTATGGTAGTGGCCATGATGAGAAGAAGAGGTGGAGGAGGAAAGAGGCTGGGAGTCCTGATGCCATTTTCTCAGATCTTACAGTAAATAAATCAATTAAACCTTTTTTTTCCCCTAAAGTGGAGGCATTATAGAGAAAGTAGCTTTGAAAGAGGAGGTGGTCCAGAGAAGGGCATCCAAAATGGTATAGGGTCTGTATCAGAAGACTTATGAGGAGAAGCTGAAGGGCCAGAATAGGTAGGTATACCCTGGAAGAGAGGTACAAGGGAGGTATGAATGTTTTTAATGATGCATGCTCCTTGAACCTTTTCCAGAGGAAAGAAAACAGTAGATATAGTGGTCATGATATACAACTTCAGGTGGACAACTCTGAACCAATGTCAGGAAATATGAATTCACGGAAAGGATTGTAGATGCCCTTTCAGAAGAGGTGGTGAAGACGAAAACAGTAAACAAATTCAAAAAGGTATGGATAAACACTATGGATCCCTAAAGGCCAGAACTGGAAATTTGCAAGGACCAGCAGCTACTACCCCTAACAGAATACATGTGAATTAATACCCTTAACCAATTAGTTCATATGATTTTGACGCAACTGCAGCATCGCTTTTTTGCTTTGATGGGGGGGGGGGGGGGGGGGCGGGGGGAGGGGAATTGGATTCAGATGACAACCAATGCTGGGTCCTGACTTTTTCGGCCCGGGTACCGATACCCAGACATTAGGGAAAAAGCGCAGGACTGCTTCTACGGCCAAGTCCAAATCAAAGCACTTTCAAGCAGCGGCATTGTATGAACTATCAGGAAGGCTGTTAGCTAGCCTTGTAAAAATGTTGCTAGTTTGACAGTTGTTTGGTTTTGATTTTTAATATTACCACACTTAACATAAGGTTTGGTGGTAGTCTGCATAGAGCAACAGTTACTATCCTTAACAGAAACATGTGGGTAACTTGCACGGAGCAGCAGTTACTACAAGAAGAAGCTTGCTGGGCAGACTGGATGGACCATTTAGTCTTTTTCTGCCATCATTGCTATGTTACTATATTCCTATGAAACGTCTTGCTTGCCATAGTAAGCTTTTTTTATCCAACTTACTGCAATTTTTAATTTCTGCTGCTTTAAATTTTGTGTTTGAAGACTTGAGATTACTCAACATCTAAAAGTCTTATTATGGTAAATGTTAACTTTGTACCCTATAGCAAAGCAAATAAAAAACTCCCCAGATCTTGATCTTTATAGATCAATAGTGTATGGGAACTTTTGCCAAAGTGAAATGTACAAGCAATGCACATTAGTATGCTCCTTTAAAATTGGCAGTCAGTATGCAGAATTATGAACATCATAAAAGTTAGAGGTTCTAAGTTCCTTGAAGCCCTATTAGACTGCCCTGAGTGCAAGACAAATGATTAAAAATAAATTACTTATTTGGTATTGTGTCTGAAAGCAGCACTTTAGAAAAGAAGAAATAGAAATGCAGAGAGCTATATTTAATATTCATGAAATGCAAGAACACTATTGCAAGACAGCAGAAATTGTTCCCCAATTGTTGTTTCAAGTATTCTCCATCTGGCAGATTACATGGACTTTCTGATGATTTTGTAAGCATTTCATTATATTTCACTGTCATTCATTTCTACAAGGACTTTATATTACATTTTGTGGTTGTATGTGTTAACCTAGTTGAGTAGATCAGGAATGGTGTTTAAACTGTGGCTTGAAAAGTAAGTGGAACTCTTTGAATATAAAATACTTCTCTCCATCTTCCCTTGTGTAATTAGTAGAATCAATTGTCCTGCTTTCAGATTACCATAGCATTTTCAGGTGTGACATATAACAAGAAGGTGGTATTACCCATTAGCTTTAGAATGGGATAGTTGAAAGGATTTTAAAGCTGCACTTAAGCATAGGTTACTAAAGAGTTGGTTACACTGAGATGTTCCCTTGAGAGTTGGCAATATTATTGCACATAGAATTACATGTTCTTTTGAGAAAAAAGTAATTTAACAAAATACCTTTTGATCCTTAATTTGAATTTGGAATACAAGAGAAAATCATAATCTTCTTCCCAAAACTCTAACCCATGCTGCAATACAGTTCAAAAGAGTTATACATGTAATAAAACTGATACATGTATAAAAGGACAAGATTTATTACATTTAGCAAATAGTCTTTATTATGAAATTATATAACTGGACCTTAATGGCACTTTTATAGAACGTATTAACATATAAGAACATAAGAAATTGCCATTCTGGGTCCATCAAGCCCAGCATGCTGTTTCCAACAGAGACTAAAACCAGGCCACAAGAACCTGGCAATTACCCAAACACTAAGAAGAACCCATACTACTGATGCAATTAATAGCAGTGGCTATTCCCTAAGTAAAATTGATTAATAGCCATTAATGGACTTCTCCTCCAAGAACTTATCCAAACCTTTTTTGAACCCAGCTACACTAACTGCACTAACCACATACAATTCCCAATATTACTATATGTGCCTTTCTGTAAACTGTTGTGATAGTATATAACTTAACGACGGTATAAAAAAGATTTTAAATAAAATAAATAAATAAATAAACATGTCAGGTTATCCACAGTGGGAGGTCAAGGCAATCAATTTGAAAGCCCCCTAAATTATGACAAACAGAGCTTCCTTTACTTATTGAAAGAATAAATAATGTGACGTCCTATGGCAAAGTTATGGTATGCTAATATGGGTGAAATTACGCGTGACTCTCAAACAATAAGTAAATCATCAATCAAATAATGAGAGTCTATTATCACTTACAAAAAACAATGCAAACATTTGCTTTATTCATACAATACAATTATATATAAGATACATCTCATTCACACCACATTCACATCTTAAAATAGTCCTTACAAACCGGACTAAAACATCCCTGTGGTGTATCAATATTGTTACACATGCCGGCCACGGCAGACCCACGGCTCGGCCCCCTCACCTCTCTCAAGTGAATCCAGTGGAAAAAAGGTGGTTTTGTATGAAGGTGAAAACAGCATCCAGGGGCAAAGGCCTTAGCTGGGCCTATGGTTAGAGCAGAGCTTTCCAAAGTGTGTGTCGCGACACTTTAGTGTGTCGCCTGCAGTGTGCCGGTGTGTCGCGCAAGCCCAGTGCACGTGACACACCGGCAAGTGGGAGCCAATGCGGCCGCCGGTGGACCTCATCCCACTGGCGGCTTAGTACTGAAGAATCGCTGTGCTGTGTGCCGGAGATACACAGCAGGAAGATCGACAAGGCCGTGCTGGAGCTCACGTCACCACGGCCAGAAGAAAAAGGTGACGTCTAAACGTGCAGGTGCTCCTTCTCCTTCCTGCCCATGCGGCCCCGGAAGAAAAATATTGAAGGAGCCGCACGAGTAGGAAGGGGGAGGAGCGTCGGCCACGTGCAGAAGAGGAGCAGCGTTGTTGCTGCCAGCTAAGAAGAGGAGGAGGAGGCCCGGTAGCAGGGCCGCCGCTGCCGCGGATCAGCCCGAGAAGAGCAGGGCCGCCGCTGCCGCGGATCGGCCCGAGAAGAGCAGGGCCGCCGCTGCCGCGGATCGGCCCGAGAAGAGCAGGGCCGCAGCTGCCGCGGATCGGCCCGAGAAGAGCAGGGCAGCCGCTGCAGAGCCCATCCTGCAGCGACCCGTGAAGAGGAGGCCCAGAGGTAAGAGAGAAGCTGAGGGCCCGTAGAGTGCGTGTATGCGATGAGTTGAGAGATTGTTTGCGTGTATGCGATGAATTGAGAGATTGTGTGTGGGAATGAGGACCTGAATGTTTGCAGAGACAGCATGTGAGAGCCTGTGTGTGTGTGAGAGACAGCATGTGACAGTGAGAGCCTGTGCTTGAGCAAGACAGCATGTGGGAGTGAGAGAGAGCCTGTGTGTGTGAGTCTGACAGCATGTGCAAGAGAGAGACTGTGTATGAATGATTGTATGAGAGAGAGCATGTGACAGTGAGAGCCTGTGTGTGTGTGAGAGAGAGAAATGCATGTGAGAATGAGAACCTGACTGTATGTTTGAGGGAAGAAGATAGATAGAGAGAAAAGAAATAGAAAAAAAGACAATATGAAAGGAATTGGCAAAAAAATAATAAAGGGGGGGGGTGGGACCAACCGATTAGAAAACTAAGATCAGACAGCAAAGGTAAAAAAAATAATAATAATAAATTACTTTTTACTGATTGGCACGTGTAATCTTTGGTAATGTGCAAGAGTAGCACTTTCTCTATGCGGATCTCACAATGTACGAGATCAACTTGGAGGAAGTGGAACCCCACGGGGCCTGCACAGAGGAGGCAGCAGAATGGGCTTCAATGCCAATAGCAGCAATCAGCGCCACCCCAGTAGCCATGTGGCATCAGCGACAGCGGCAGCAGAGGAATGAGAGAGGCTCCGAGGTTGCTGGCAAAAGAAAGAGAGGGGGTCTGCCTTTAGTGTGCATGTGTATGAATGGGAGTCTGCCTGTGGGTGTATGTGTGTGAATACATAGGTGCCTGCCTGAGGGTGTGTCTGTGTATGAGAATGTATGGGTGTCTTCCTGGGGTTTGTATGTGTGAGAAGAGGTGCCTGCCTGTGTGTGGTGTATGTGTGTGTGTGAGAATGAATTGGTGCCTGCCTGGGGGTCTGTGTGTGTGAGAATGAATTGGTGCTTGCCTGGGGGTCTGTTTGTGTGAGAATGAATGTGTGCTTGCCTGGGGGATAGTGAGGGAGTGGTGTGAAAATGAATGGGAGCCTGCCTGGGGGTCAGTTTCAGTGTGTGAGAATGACTGGGAGCTTGCCTGGGTGTGTGTGTTTGTATGTGAGGGAGCCAGAGAGAGTGAGAGCATGAGTGTGTATGAGAAAATCCAGGGGAGTAAGAGTTTGTGTGGGGTGTGTGTGTGGAGGGGAAGAGAGTGTCTTAGATCCTGAGAGTGTGTCAGTGTTTGTGAGAGCGAGAGGTTATGGTGGAATGTGTATGTATGTGACAGTGTATGTGTGAGAGAGAATGGACATGTGAGTATGTGTGTGAGAGAGAGAGGATAACCTCCTAATCCTTGACAATATCAGGGTGACTGGAAATCAAGAGCTCCAAAGTATGGACAGCAGGGGCTTTTTAAAATCCTTATTAGTTTTAATTATTGGGTGTTATTTGATAAATGTGCTGTTTTGAAATATTTTATTGGTGTTTGGGAAATTGTAAAAAATTTATATGATTTTAATTAATAGAAATTCTATTTATCAATAGTTTTAAAATATTCTTTTATTAGTATGGTTTTACTATTATAACTGATGCTTTATGTTTCTTGATTTTATGTTTTATGAGGAATGGTGGTTCTGTTTTTCCATTGTTAATACACAGAGTCTGGCTTCTTGTGTTTCCATTTGAGTTTTTGTCTAATTTGTGCTCCTTTATTTTGTAGTCTGTATTTGGTGAGGGTCTGTCTCTGCTCTGTGTGTGTGACCATGATGAGAGATTCTGCTAGCATAGGGATCTATAGCAATCTGGTTTGTTTTGTTTCCTCAGTAGGTGGTATATTGGTATTCTAGGACCCAGTGTAATATTTACCCTTGCTTTTTCACAGGTAGGGTTATTGTTGTTTGAGTCCTTGGTGTTATTACTGTTACGTTATGAAGGGATTGCAGTATAGATTTTGAGGGTCTTTTTTGCGGGGTTTTGTGTTAGTTCACAATGTGCCTGGCAGTGGACCTGTGAACCTGGAAGATGTAGTAGGCCATATTGACAAACTATAGAGTAGCAAATCACCTGGACCAGATGGTATGCATCCTAGGGTTCTGAAGGAACTAAAAAATGAAATTTCTGATCTATTAGTTAAAATTTGTAACCTATCATTAAAATCACCCATTGTACCTGAAGACTGGAGGGTGGCCAATGTAACCCCAATATTTAAAAAAGGCTCCAGGGGCGATCCGGGTAATTATAGACCAGTGAGCCTGACTTCAGTGCCGGGAAAAATAGTGGAAACTATTCTCAAGATCAAAATTGTAGAGCATATAGAAAGACATGATTTAATGGGACACAGTCAACATGGATTTACCCAAGGGAAGTCTTGCCTAACAAATCTGCTTCATTTTTTTGAAGGGGTTAATAAACATGTGGATAAAGGTGAACCGGTAGATGTAGTGTATTTGGATTTTCAGAAGGCGTTTGACAAAGTCCCTCATGAGAGGCTTCTACGAAAACTAAAAAGTCATGGGATAGGAGGCGATGTCCTTTCGTGGATTACAAACTGGTTAAAAGACAGGAAACAGAGAGTAGGATTAAATGGTCAATATTCTCAGTGGAAAAGGGTAAACAGTGGAGTACCTCAGGGATCTGTATTGGGACCGGTGCTTTTCAATATATATATAAATGACCTGGAAAGGAATACGACGAGTGAGGTTATCAAATTTGCCGATGATACAAAATTATTCAGAGTAGTTAAATCACAGGCAGACTGTGATACATTACAGGAGGACCTTGCAAGACTGGAAGATTGGGTATCCAAATGGCAGATGAAATTTAATGTGGACAAGTGCAAGGTGATGCACATAGGGAAAAATAACCCTTGCTGTAGTTACACGATGTTAGGTTCCATGTTAGGAGCTACCACCCAGGAAAAAGATCTAGGCATCATCATGGATAATACTTTAAAATCGTCGGCTCAGTGTGCTGCAGCAGTCAAAAAAGCAAATAGAATGTTAGGAATTATTAGGAAGGGAATGGTTAATAGAACGGAAAATGTCATAATGCCTCTGTATCGCTCCATGGTGAGACCACACCTTGAATACTGTGTACAATTCTGGTCGCCGCATCTCAAAAAAGATATAGTTGCGATGGAGAAGGTACAGAGAAGGGCAACCAAAATGATAAAGGGGATGGAACAGCTCCCCTATGAGGAAAGGCTGAAGAGGTTAGGGCTGTTCAGCTTGGAGAAGAGACGGCTGAGGGGGGATATGATAGAGGTCTTTAAGATCATGAGAGGTCTTGAACGAGTAGATGTGACTCGGTTATTTACACTTTCGAATAATAGAAGGACTAGGGGGCATTCCATGAAGTTAGCAAGTAACACATTTAAGACTAATCGGAGAAAATTCTTTTTCACTCAACGCACAATAAAGCTCTGGAATTTGTTGCCAGAGAAGGTAGTTAGTGCAGTTAGTGTAGCTGGGTTCAAAAAAGGTTTGGATAAGTTCTTGGAGGAGAAGTCCATTAATGGCTATTAATCAATTATACTTAGGGAATAGCCACTGCTATTAATTGCATCAGTAGCATGGGTTCTTCTTAGTGTTTGGGTAATTGCCAGGTTCTTGTGGCCTGGTTTTTGGCCTCTGTTGGAAACAGGATGCTGGGCTTGATGGACCCTTGGTCTGTCCCAGCATGGCAATTTCTTATGTTCTTATGTTCTTATGAAGGTGTTTGTGCTGCTGTTACTGTGAGGTGACACCAGAATTTGAAAATATCTTTTAGTATGATGAGCTGTAAGGGAAACATCCAAGCTCCATTGTTTGGGGGAATTTCAGTGGATGCACAGAGTTACAGAACTGGAGGTGCAGGATTTATATTGACATTCTGTCCCTTCCTATAAATTCCAGACTTCACTCTCATAGCCATATAGAATTAGTTGAATGAGGCTATCAAATAATTATATAGTGTGAAACTGGCCAGCTTTTTAAAATTACGCAGAAGACCTTTTGGACTTTTTTATTAACATCAAATATTCAAAAGCTGTGTCCATCAAGCTCATATATCTCATTAAAGAGGTAAATTGAATAACACAATAACTTTGTTTTATTATTGTTACTTATAAATTATAACAATAACATTAATCTTGGAATATTATATATATTTAATATAAATGAAAGGTTTTCACAAGATAGGTTGTGTCGTGAAACATTTTATTATGTATATATTTAAGGAAACATACATAAATTGTCGAAATACATTTCGTTCGTTTAACCTTTAACCTCTGGTTTGCTAGTAGATGAATTACTGTGTCCTGAAATTATGTTTGTCTAAAAAGTGTGTCTCCAACATGAAAAGTTTACAAAGCTCTGGGTTAGAGGGAAGCATTAAGTCTGTGAAGCAATAGCAGGGACGTGGATCCTAGAGTTTAAAAAAAAAATTTCAAAAACGTATTTCTGCCTTGTTATCTCTCTTTGCTTCAGTTCCAGCTTTAAGGTCTCCTGCAAGGTGCAGCAGCTAGTTATATGTAATGGCTCTGAAGAGACCCCAGGCACATGCTAGTAAAGGGCAGCAGCCCTCAGGAATGAGAAGCCAAGGGATGAAAGAGCAGGGAAGACTAACCAGACCCTGGACCCGGTACCGAGGAGAAGCAGAAGATCATCAAACCAGGATCGCCCTTGCAGCAATAAGGGCACCCCCTGGAAAAGCCAGTCAGACATCAAATAACTCATCTCGGAGTTTTGTCAGCAGGTGGTGACTCATGGTACTGACAGGCTGCGGCAACACATGGCAAGCCCAGCAGTCCTTGATGGGGGCTGACAGATAGAAAGGACAAGAGACCTGTAGGATGGCAATAATTCTTCCTCATGAAAAGGCAGTACAAGTCCCCAATTGGAGGACAGAGGTAAGACAGTAGTCACACGGAGCAATTCTGACACTGACTCATCCGCTGATAGTAGTGACAAAGAGCTTGTTCTGGCCACAGTTATGCAGAATGGTTGACCAGGAGAGCAGGCTCAGCTGCAAGTGTTTGGGGCACAGACGCCAGGTCTTCGGTGTCACAGGGTTCTGCAAACACTCTGGGTGTCCCCCTTGAGCAGTCGGTTTCTACATCTGTGCTCAAGGAGGAAGTCTTGTGTGGGGATAGCTCCCTCGCTCACAGTGTTCCTAGAAAAATTAAGACAAAATTTGGAAATGGGAGTTTGTAAACATATTCTCCCTTTTAATAATGGACCTGGATAGTAGAGACAGAGAAGCACGTGAAAAGGAGAGAGGAGGTGAAATAAAGGAGAAGAGAACAAAAATTCTAAATAATATATACACAATTGAGTAAATGCTTTTCACATATTCATGAGTGTAGTAGAAGATCGCGAGCCAGAACAGGCCCCCTACTGGATTAGACACAATCATGAAGGCACATAAGGGGAATGGTTGGGCTTGGTTGAATTACGACATTAAGTTACAGAGAAACATGGCCCTAGACTGCTCTATTTCCTAGAGGCACAGGATATTGGACCTTTAGCTAGACAAGATGACTACACACAAGGCATCCTTGTTTGAGAGGTCAATGTTCAACACAGGTACCTCTCGGACAGAACGTCACAGCCCTCTGGGGGGAAGTGGAACGTATAATAAACAATTCAATGCCAGTCATTGCACATGGACCAACTACAAATTCAAGCACATTTGCTCCTCCTGTGGCCTCGACCCGCACCTGGCCAATCAATGCTGAGGTGCGAGAGATCATAGACAGCAAACCTCCACTGCTGTTCATAGAGCTGAAGGCCTTAGCACCAACACCTGTCAATATTAATACCATGAAACCCTGGCTGCAGCTCTAATCTCTCTACAGTATGACTGCGGAGCTCACGACAAGTTTCACAGCTGGTTTTCCTATTCCGTGCCATTTTAAAACACCCCCCCCCCCCCCCCACCCAGCCCATATTCTTCCCATTTCCAATGCACAATCACTTTCTGTGCATGAGGCTGAGACAGAGAAAACTATCTCTTCTGAAGTCGTGATGGGCAGATTCATGGGCCCCTTCACATCCTCCCCTTTCACGAATATGATGATATCCCCATTAGGAATGGTCCCGAAGAAGGAGCCTGGGAAGTTCAGGCTCATTCACAATTTATCCTATCCACCAGGAAATTCTGTGAATGATCTGATTGACCCTTTGTTGTGTTCAGTATCTTATGCATCTTTCGATTCAGCAATAGCAATCATCAGTGAAGCAGGTACCATGTTGAACTGGCAAAGGCAGACACAGAGTCTGCATTTCAGCTGTTGCCAGTTCACCCTGAATCCTTTTACCTCCTGGGTTTTCAATTTAGAGGCCAGTTCTATTTCGATAGGTGCATCCCGATGGGCTGCTCGATATCATGCACCTACTTTGAGTTGTTTAGCTCCTTCCTACAGTGGTTGGTTGAGCAGCATTCAGTTGGTGCACTATCTTGACGATTTCCTATTCATAGGTAGGCATGCACTAGACCAGGGGTCCCCAAACCTGTCCTGGAGGGCCACCAGCCAGTCGAGTTTTGGGATATCCTCAATGAATATGCATGAGAGAAAATTTGCATGCACTGCCTCCATAACATGCACATTTTCTCTCATGCATATTCATTGTGGATATCCCAAAAACCCGACTGGCTGGTGGCCCTCCAGGACAGTTTGGGGACCACTGCACTAGACTGTGAAGACCTATTGGTTGCATTCCAGGCTGTCACAGAGGAGTTTGGTGTCCCATTAACCAAGGAGAAGATAGAAGGGCCTTTCAGATTTTTACTTTTTATTTTTTATTTTATTTATCAAGTTTTATATACCATCATTCGGTTTCACCATCACAACGGTTTACAAATTTCGAAATTGATAACCTTCTTAGGAATAGAGTTAGACATTGAAGCGCAGATGTCGAAACTACCTAGTGACAAAATTGTAAAACTACACGAGGCTATCTGGGACTTATGTAGCACCAGGAAAGCGACCTTGCATCAGTTTCAATCCCTTATAGGGCTTCTCAGCTTTGCATCAATGTTTATTCCAATGGGAAGGGTTTTCTTGCTTAGGTGATCCCTGGCTACAGCAGGTGTTGTCAAAAAACATCATCGCCTTAGAGTTACGAAACCAATCAGGCAGGACTTGCATATATGGGACCTTATTCTCTGGGATTTTGTTATGTTTATGGAAGAATGTGAACCTGGGCTGAGATGAGAGGTATCTCCACCCACAGGGTGAAGCTCACAGGGAGGAGCCCTGTGAGCTTCACCGTCAGCAGGCACAGACTCAGTGGCGTGCAACACAGCTAGAAGTAGAGACTTTATTATAAATGGATAAAGCAATAATGTCCACAGAATAGCAGATGTAATAGTACAGTATTGAGCAATGTGGGAAGCCCAGAGTGAGACCACAGATGAGAAGATTGGGTAGTGGCCCATGGAGCGAGTTACGCCGGGAATCCCCTCTGAAGGGTGTAGGCATCTCAGTAACACAAATCCAGTAGTGGCCCGCAGAGCGGGGTACGCCATTACTGTCGGTAAAGTAGATGTTGAAGCACTGGTAGAGATGCTGGAACCCGGAAGTGGCTCCTGAAGTTGGTGAGCAGGTATTCTGTAGTGCAGGAAAGCTGAATGACTTCTATTGAAGGAAGGCGGTAGTGGTACGGGGTACACCGCGTAGGATCCTTAGCACAGCTCGTATTGCAGAAGTCAGTATAGGTACTCACAGAAAATGGTTCCTGGAGAGAGAGAGAGACCTGAGAAGCAGGTCTATAGCAGTCAGGCAGGTAGGCCCTCCGAGAAGCGGATAGCCGGGAATGCAGGGGAGCCCCCGAGGAGCGGGTACTCAGAGCATCCAGATGCCAAGATCAAGTCAGGAACAGGAAATCCTTGAAAAGGAGAATTCAGCAAGATAGAACTCCTTGCTAACTCATGGAAGGCAAGGGCTGGTTGGATTAAATACGCAAGCGGGTTGACATCACTGGGAGGGGACGCCCCCGAGGTTCCCGCCATGTCGTCTTCAAGAGAGGCCCTTGCGCGCGTGCCTAGGTGATTCCAGGTCCAAGATGGTGGTTGGCAGCGCCCAAGCTGACCTGAAAACGCCGGAGAGGTCAGTGAGGATTGGCAGAGGCCGCCATTCTTCCCAGACTTGATGAAGCGGGGAAGAAAGAGGTCAGCATGAGAGGTCGCAGCCATCTGCGACTGACAGGCATAACTGATTTCAATGGAGTGAACTTTTGGCAGCCCCCCCCAGCAGAATAACGAACTGGAGCTATTCACAGATGTTTCAGGTGGCATACATTTCGGTATACATTTCAGGGGAGCCTGGTGTGCCAAACTCTGTCCTCCAAGTTGGCACGAGTGCGGGATTACCAGGACCTGACATTTTTTAAACTGTTTCCTATTATTGTTGCCCTTAAGTTGTGGGGGAGTGTATTGTCCAAGTCGAGCATCATTTTTAGATCAGATAACATGTCGGTGGTCCAGGTGGTCAATGGGCTATCTGCGAGATCTTTTGAAGCTAACGTACTCATTAGACAGTTAGTGCTTATGTGCTTGCATTATAATATTACATGCTACAGCACACATTCCTGGTGTTAAGAATCATATTGACAATTCTCTTTCCCACATCCAGTGGTCATCTTTCAGATGCTATGCTCCAGAGGAAGAATGCCTCACAACTCCTATACCAGAGGAGATATGGCAGCTTGGCCCCCTTTTTTGGGGGGTGTTAATTTTAGGCTTACTGGCTGAAAATACAAGGAAGAGTTATTGCCAAGCATTGTTCTACTTCCAGATCTTCCTCGGGGACAAAGTCGGGTCAGGGATATGGCCCATACCACCTGCCTTGTTGATCAGATACAACCTGTATTGAAAGGAACAGGGCACAAGCAGATCTTCGGTAGCCACCCGTTTGGCAGGTCTATCATTTCTTTTCCAGAGTTTTGGGATTTCCCAGCTGCTCTGAATTATTTCCAGTGAAAAGAGTCATGACAGGCTGGGCAAAAGAAAAAGGCAGACCTCGGGACTTAAGGTGACCCATCACGTACAACCTGCTCACTCGCCTCCTAGTGGACCTTGAGACTGTCTGCTTTGATGGTTTCCAGGTTTGCCTTTTTCGCTGCACATTCTCTTTAGCATTCTATGAGGCACTATGTGTAAGTGAATTAGTAACCCAGTCAACCACGAGGCCAGGCATAGCTAGCTTACAGCAGACCGATGTAGCACTAGAACATAAAAACTTGTGCTCTGCTTTTGTAGGCATGGTAGGAGCAGCACTCAACCAAGGCCAAGTAACTTCTACGGTTGGGATCTTGGTAGGCCAGTGACCCCGGTGACACTTTGGCTTCTACAGCCGGGTGTATCTTGTGTTGCCAGTGGCTGTTGGCTTATTGGTTTTGGACGTTGTTCACCAGGGATTATGTGATAGTAATGTTAATATTTTAGCATATAATTATGTTGTTTCATTGTTGCTATATTATTTTGCTTTGCTGAGTGCAGCCAAATCTGTCCAATAATACAACTTTATTCTTTATGACTGTGTGGTGGCAATTAATTCAAGATACTGGGGGGGTTAAGGCAGAGGGGAGGGGAACAGAATGAAAGCCTAACCTCTGCCCATATTAGCAACTGGATTTCAATTCAGTTTATCACTGAGGAACGTGAACTTTGAGATTCTCCCGCCACCTCAGGTCTACAATACTATCTATTTGAATTACCAATTTAAGAACTCACATAGCTATATCATACATCTTACCAAAAGATGACAAGAGATGCTATAAGTAGTACATAGTGTTTTAATTTAGAATTGGTGAAACTCAATAACTTAGCTTCAATTATTATGTTTAAATGAGCCTGGTATTTCAATGACATACTGATAAACAGAGAATATGGGTTCAATTCCAAGCTAGGACTTCTGCTCCCTAGATGGGCTAGGGCTGGAGATTCTGCGTAAGCAACACTCACAACCCTTAGGGGCAAATCTTCAAACCTGTGTGCAGGCGTAGATTTGTTCGCACAACCCGGCGCAAACAAATCTACGCCCGATTTTATGACATGTGCGCACTGCCGTGCGCATGTCATAAAATCCAGGGTCGGCGCAAGCAAGGGGGTGCACAATTGTGCAACTTACGCGCGCCGAGCCACGCAGGCTTCCTCCGTTCCCTCCGAGGCCACTCTGAAATCCTTCTGCCCCCCACCTTCCCCTCCCTTGCCCTATCTAACCCACCCCCCAACCCTATCTAACCCCTCCCCCTACTGTTATCATTGAAGTTATGCCTGCCTCAGGGCAGGCGTAACTTGTGCACGCCGGCTGGCTGCCGGCGCGCCATCCCCCAGCACGGCAGCTGTTCCGGGGGCCTCGGTCCTGCCTCCGGAACACCCCCGAGCAGGTGCCATGCCCACAGCCCCGCCTCCGGAACGCCCCTTTTTCGAAGCCCCGGGACATACGCGTGATTTTCTCAGGTTACACGCGTATGTTGCGCGCGTAGCCTTTGAAAATCTGCCCTTAGTGAGGGAGTTATAATCACTGCACAACAGTGAGACCTACTGGCTAGATTTAGGACTCCTTCTAGCTGAAGATGGCCATTATGTGACTAAGCTAAATGAGTTGAAAGGGGAAATAAATCGGGGGAATAAATCCAAAGATAGTTGCCATTGAAGGGTCATGGCACCAGATCGTATCCCTGCTTCTGAATGAATTGGAAGCCCAAAGAAGGGAAACCCTATCCTCCCCACGCAAAAAAAAAAAAAATGTTTCACACTGCTGTAGTGAATCACCATAATTGAAAAGAACATTTAAAAAGTCATACCTACATTTAAAGTATCTGCTCCACACCACTATCATTAAATGTGTTTGTTTATTTATATGCCTTACTAGTAACTCAAAGCAATTTACATAAATCAATACATCTTATTCATTACTCTTGAGTTATCTTTGTCTGAAATGGTAATTCATGAAACTGGGGTTGTAAAGAAGGTTGCTTATGATAAACACAAAATTTCTTGAACATTTCTCTTAGAACTGTTCCAGCAACTCAAATGTTTTCTTCACCTGTTGCAGTTTGCTGGGTGTTGCATCGAACAAACAACTGAAAAGGGAATTAATTTAGTGTAATATGTTTTATATTGGGTGTTGCATCCAGCCACATTGGCTCCATGATATCCAGTAGACATGCCGCAGATGTCCTAGGCTCATTGTGATAGAGTCAGAGCTCAGCACAAGTAACAGCTGAATATGGTATGTGAGTGGATAGCATTCAGAAGATGACACTCAGCTAAACCTACTCTTTGTGGCATCTTGGATGACATCCAGATACTCATCCCAATCTCAGAATCCTTACAAAAAACCTTGACTCACTGGAACAATTGTTTGCAACAGATCAATCATCTTCTCTCCAGCCTTTGCCTCATTCTTAACAATAACAAAACTGAGATCCTAATCATCAATCAAGACATCAACATCAAACTTCTAAACCCAGCTGACCTACTCAACTCATCCACTCCCATATTAAATCACTCACCACATGTTCGAGATCTAGGTATCATGCTAGACAATCAGCTCAATTTTAAAAAATTCATAAGCACAACCACCAAAGACTGTTTTTATAAGTTACAAGTCTTAAAAAAATTGAAGCCTCTTCTTTATTTCAATGATTTTCGGATGGTCCTACAAGCCATTATTCTATCAAAAGTCGACTATTGCAATTCGCTTCTCTTTGGCCTTCCATATTCATCCATCAAACCCCTCCAAATGCTACAGAACTCTGCAGCCAGAATCCTTACCAATACGAATAAAAGAGATCACATCACCCCCATTCTCAAGCTCCTCCACTGGCTGCCTATAAAGCAAAGGATCCTATATTTATTTATTTATTTATTTAAATTTCTTATATACCGGCATTCGCGATGGGAGTCGCATCATGCCGGTTTACAAATAACAAGGTGTGACAACAGAATAAATACTTAATAACTTAAAAACATTAACATGTGATAGAAGAATAAGGTAGCAGTTACAATAAAACAGGGATAAAATGCAACTTGGAATGAAGAGAAGGCAAAAGAGAGATTAACACTGAGATAACAAAAGAATGACCAAGGTAAATAGAACCAAGGTAAATAAACCTGCCTCATTAAAAAAGAGAGAACATTATTGAGTTGTCAAAGGTTGTTGATTACTCTGACGGGAGTTCTTAGTTGCTTAAGTTGAGAGTGGGTTCAGTTGGTGTCTGGAAAGGCTTTCAAGAATAGCCAGGTTTTAAGTCTTTTTCTGAAAGTGGGGAGGCAAGGTTCCTGTCTCAGTTCTGGTGGTATAGAATTCCACAAGGTAGGTCCTGCTGTAGAGAAAGCCCTGTCTCTGAGAGTCCTATGGTTAAAGGTTTTTGCAGGAGGCGCCTGTAATGAGTCTCTGTAGGACTCTCTGATAGGTCTGATGGAGGTATGTTTTTTAAATGGGATTTGGAGGTTAAGCGGAGAGAGTTGATGGAATGCTTTGTAGATGGTAGTAATGGATTTATATAAGATTCTATAGTGCACTGGCAGCCAATGTAAGTCTTTGAGAATCGGAGATATGTGGTCTCTTCTTCTTGTGTTTGTCAAAATTCTGGCCGCCGTGTTCTGAACCATCTGAAGAGGTTTAGTATGAGAAGACGGGAGACCTAATAGAATAGAATTGCAATAATCTAACTTAGAGAAGATTATTGATTGCAAAACTGTTCTGTAATCGTGGAAATGGAAAAGTGGTTTGATTCTTTTTAAGACGTGTAATTTATAAAAGCAGTCCTTCGTGGTTTGATTAATAAAAGATTTTAGATTTAGCCGATTGTCGATAATGGCTCCTAGGTCTCTTACATGTGAAGTTTGAAAGCCGGTTGGAGGATTTGAGGTGAGGTTACTGTTTTCAGGGGAAATTATGAGGACTTCGGTTTTAGCGGAATTTAAGATTAGATTTAGGCTGGAGAGGAGGTTGTCAATATTTTGAAGACAGTTTTCCCAGATTTTGATAGATTTTGTAAGGGATTCTTTGATAGGGATGACAATCTGGATGTCATCTGCGTATAGAAAGTATTTGAGGTTAAGATTAGTTAATAGTTGACATAGGGGTAGGAGGTAAATGTTAAAGAGCGTGGGGGAGAGAGAGGAGCCCTGTGGAACACCTAGCGAAGAAGGGTAAAACTGTGATTCTTTGTTATGTATTTTGACTTTATATCCTCTATTTCCCAAGAATGATTTGAACCAGGCAAGAGCAGAGCCTGTAATTCCGATGTTCGCTAGTTGATTTAGGAGAAGGGAGTGATTCACGGTGTCAAAGGCCGCCGATAGGTCGAGGAGTATCAGCAAGTAGGCGTGACCTTTATCGAGGCCCATGATAAGGTAATCTGTCAGAGATATGAGAAGTGATTCTGTACTTAAAGATTTTCGGAAGCCGTATTGAGTGGGGAATAATATGTTGTTGTCTTCGAGGTATTCTGATAATCTGGTGTTGACTAATTTTTCTGTAACCTTGGCTATAAAAGGAAGGTTGGATATTGGGCGGAAGTTGGATGGATCTTTAGGATTAAGGTTCGGTTTTTTTAATAGGGGTTTGATAGAAGCAACTTTCAGGTCGTCTGGATAAATTCCTTGGGCTAAGGAACAATTGATAATGTCAGTTAGGGTTTTGGAGATGGTATCTGGAATTAGCAGCAGTAGTTTGGGAGGGATCTGGTCAAATGGGTGGGATGATGGTTTCATTCTCTTCAATACTAACTTGGTCTCTGATATTGCAATGGGTTCGAAGGCTTGTATAGCCATGTCATTGCAGTGATGGCGGAATGTGCTGGGTGGGGCTAGGGTATTCGTTTTTAGTTGAGATTGCAGGTTGGAAATTTTCTTACTGAAGAAGATGGCCAGCTCCTCAGCTTTTTCGTGCGCTTGGTTGAGTGGGATGTCCGGAGAATTGGGTTGAGTTAAGTTCGAGACGTAAGTAAAGAGGGCTTTTGAATCGAAGATGAGGTGATGTATCTTGTGAGCGTAGTAGTCCCTTTTTGTTTTTAGTGTGGCGCTCTTGTAGATGTGAAGAGCAAGTTTGTAAGCTGAGAGGGAGGTCGGTGATGGTGCTTTACGCCATTTATTTTCTTTTTGTCTCAGTGAAAGTTTGAGTTTTTGTAGTTGGTCATTAAACCAGGGTTGTCTTCTGGCGGCATTATGTTTAGGTTTTTTTGTTGCCAGTGGGCAGAGTTTATTAGCTGCCGATTCTGTGATGTTGGACCATGAGTGGAGAGCCGTGTTGGGAGTGGAGATGTCTATGTGGGGGAGTTCTAGGACAAGGTGTTCGTGAAGTTCATCTGATGAACATAGGTTTCTGTAAGTAAATTGAGGTTGAAGATCTTGTTTGATGTTAGATTGTGCCAGCGAAAAAGTGGTAGAAATTAAAGCATGGTCTGACCAGGGGACTATTTTGCATATGGGGGGTGCTGAGTACGCGATGCCTGAGTTTACAAAAATGAGATCCAAAGTGTGTCCTGCTCTGTGAGTAGGGTTGTTGATTATCTGCTTGAATCCCATGGCGGTCATTGCATTTAGGAAAGTTTCACAGTTTGTAGATGGAGAGGGGTCATCAACATGTAAGTTGAAGTCTCCCAAAATGATGGCTGGAACCGCAAGATTTAGGTTAGTAGCTATTATTTCTAGAATGGGGGAGGCATCTGATTCCAGCAGTCCCGGAGGGGCGTAGACTAGAATGATTTGTAGCTGGTCAGATTTGAAAAATCCGGCTTCAATTTTTGTGGGAGAATGAATTGGGAATTGAGTAAGTCTCAGCTCTTTTTTGGCTGCAAGGAGAATACCCCCACCCTTTCTTTTCTGTCTGGGAATAGAGAAGAAGTCATGGGATTCCGTAGGAAGTTGGTTTATTAGTGCGGTGTCCGTCTGTTTAAGCCATGTTTCAGTAATTGCACAGAGGTCGGGTTTGGTGTCCAGTAGAAGGTCATTAAGTATTAGTGTTTTTTTGGTAAGGGATTGAGCGTTGAATAAAATCAGAGAGAAAAGAGCCAGGCCTAGTGTCTGTGTAAGGGGGGAAATCATATAAAGTACTCACCGTAATTCATAAATCCATTCACAATATCTCTCCTCTTCAATTATGTAACCAACTACGCCCTCACTCCTCCTCTAGACCCATCAGAGGAGCATATAAAGGCACACTCTATGTACCTTCAACAAAATCCTCGCATTATAAACGTGCCATATCTACAGCAGGCCCCATTCAATGGAATGCGCTCCCACCAGACATTCAGCTTGAGCTCTGCCACTCTTCATTCAAAAAAAAACTTAAAACCTGGCTCTTTAGCCAAGCTTTTCCAGGACCATGATCATCATTTTTTCCCCTCCAACCAGCAAGAGCATATCTTCTTCACAAACCCCCATTTTCCATACCACTACCTACTTCGGTATCTAATCTCTTGCTGCAGGACACTTGAGACTTTCTCACTTATACGTTATAATTTTTATGCTCAATAAGACCTGTCAACTTAATTGTTTAAGTCTTTTTCTTTCCTTTATCTTTTGGTCATCAATGTTACAACGTTATTGTTAAATTTTGAACTTATGTACTCTGTTCCAAGTTTCATAACCTTGTTCTATGTAATGCCTTTTGGCAATTTTCATGTTCTGTTTCAATGTAAACCGATGTGATCTTTATTTCATATAGGAACACCGGTATATAAAAATCTAAAAATAAATAAATAAATCTTTAGAGAGGACTTATTGTTGCGATTCTGGCCGTGAGTGCCGCGACCAGACCCTTACCTCCGTGTTTCTGGACCTGTTCCCGCTTTCACTGGCCTAATTCCTGTCTTGTTCAGCGGCATCACAGCGAGGGCCGCGCCGCCGGGAAGCCTTCCATGGACGGCCCTGTCTCTAGGCGCACGCGCGTGCCACTTGGGCGCTTTTCTAGGCCGTTTCCCGCCAGTGGTGACTCCGCCCAATTCCTGACTTCAGACGCCGTGGCCTTGATAAGCCGGCCACGGCCACCCAGCCTTTGCCTTGCAACGGGCTTACCTACCGGATCCCTGTTGCGCTGTGCCCCGGAGCGTCCTGCTTTGCTAATCACTCCGTTCCTGCTTGCCTGCTACAGTACCTGCTTGGTTCCTGCCTGCCTGCTACAGTACCTGCTTGGTTCCTGCTTGCCTGCTACAGTACCTGCTTGGTTCCTGTCTGCCTGCTTCAGTTCCTGCCTGGTTCCTGTTTACCTGCTACAGTTCCTGCCTGGAGTCTTGCTACAGTTCCTGCCTGGTTCCAGAACCCGAGCCCCGTTACAGTACTGACCTACTGTCCTAGTCTGGATCCAGTTCCCAGTCCTGATCCACTACCGCCTAAGTCCCAGCGGCCAGGCCCCTACGGGCTCCTCCTGGGGGGGCTTCGGCTTCCAAGGGTGAAGCCACCTATGTTCCAGCAGTTGGGCTCCTATGGCCTCCTCCCGGGGGAGTACCAGCTTCCAGGGTGAAGAGCACCTCTACTGAACATCTGAACATCTGCCTCCAGGCCTGTGGTATACTAGAGACTTTTGAATACCTTTTCCAGTCTCCTGCAGGTCGGCCCAAGGGTCCACTAAACTGACATTCCCTAACAGATTGCAAGGCCATGGACTCGGCGGATGCGCCTGTCCCCTTGGACCTGCCTGGGTTGGCCCAGCAGCTGCAGTATCAAAAACAGTACCTCGAGGTCCTTATTGATTTGGTAGGGGAGTTATCGGCCCGATTGGATGCCAGAGCCTCGTCTGCCCCAGAATCAGCCCCCGAGGGTCAAGACTCCTCAGTGACTCAGCTGCTGGCACCCTCCCACTAGCTGGAGATTTAAGGACCTGCCGCGGCGTTCTGAACCAATGTTTTGTACGGTTCTCTCTGCTGCCTTGGCAGTTCCCCTCGGATGCGGTGAAAGTGGCGTACATCCTATCCCTGCTTGATGGGAAAGCCTTAATATGGGCTTCTCCCCTTTGGGAAAACAATGATCCTTCGCTAACGAACATACAACAGTTCATCTCAAACTTTCGTCAGGCCTTTGATGAGCCTGCCCGAGTAGCCACGGCTACGTCTGATCTGCTGCAACTCCGACAGGGGGCGCGCTCCTTGGCAGATTATGCTATAGAGTTTCGGACTTTAGCCCAAGAAGTAGGTTGGCAGGATGGTAGTCTTAAGGCCATCTTCTAGGAAGGTCTGTCCGGACGCATTAAGGATGAGATTGCCGCTCGAGATCTGCCGGAGGGACCTTAGACTTGTTGAACAGATTCTACTGGTGGCTAATGGTGAGACAGGATGTCCAAGCTTTTGTGAGTTCGTGCCCAACCTGCGCTGTGCAGAAGCCGCTCATTGGGAAGCCCAGAGGCCTGTTGCCCATCCCGGTGGAACCTTGGACACACATCTCCACCGACTTCGTCGTGGATCTTCCCATCTCAGCAGGTAATTTAATCATTTGGGTAACTGTAGACCGATTCTCCAAAATGGCACACTTTGTCCCCCTGCCAAAGTTGCCTTCTGCACCTGACCTAGCTAACCTTTTCGCCCAGCATATCTTCAGACTTCATGGTCTCCCACAGGATATAGTCTCCGACCGTGGACCACAGTTTACTGCTCGTTATTGGAAGGCACTTTGCAAACACTTCAATGTGCAACTTAGGCTTTCGTCTGCATTCTATTCTCAAAGTAATGGGCAAACGGAACGAACCAACTGAACCCTGAAGACTTTTCTCCGTTCGTTCTTGAACGAACGCCAAGATAATTGGGCCAAGCTACTCCCATGGGCGGAGTTCTCGTACAATAATCACACGCATGCTGCTACTGGAAGTTCGCCTTTCCTGGTCGTCTATGGGAAGCAACTTCGACTGCCCTTGCCTTCACCTGAACCTAGTGCATTCCCGGCAGTGCAACTTTCAGCCTGCCAGCTTCTTTCCTTGTGGACGTCTATCCAGGGAAAGATCCGTAAAGCCGCCCAGTCCACCAAGAAATGGGCGGATAGGCATCATCAGCCAGCACCTATCTTCCTCCCAGGAGACCGTGTCTGGCTAAGTACCAAAAATCTTCAGCTTTGTATTCCATCTCGAAGACTAGCTCCAAGATTCTGTGGGCCTTTCTGAGTCGCCGAACGACTGGGAGCAGTCTCGTACCGACTATGCCTACCCTCCTCCATGCACATACACAACGTGTTCCATGTGTCATTGCTGAAGCCTCTTGTTTTATCCAGGTACCACTCCCGGGCTCCTGAGCCTTTGGACCCTTCAGTACCGGACGAGGTTACGTATCAAGTACGTGAGGTCTTGGATGTCCGGTTTCACCAACGCCGATGGGAGTACCTGCTTGCCTGGGAGGGTTGCAGACCTGAGGATAATTCTTGGGAACCTGCCCGTAACATCCTTGACAAGGACTTATTAAACCCGGACCAGCGTAAGAGGGGAGGTACCTTTGCGGTTCAGGCCGCGAGTGCCACGACCACACCCTTACCTCCGTCCTGTTCCTGCTTTCACTGGCCTAGTTCCTGTCTTGTTCGGCGGTGTCCCAGCGAGGGCCGTGCCGCCGGGAAGCCTTCCATGGACACCCTGTCTCTAGGCGCGTGCGTGCGCCACTTGGACACTTTTCTAGGCCGTTTCCCACCAGTGGTGACTCCGCCCAATTCCTGACGTCAGACGCCGCGGCCTTGATAAGCCGGCCGCGGCCACCCAGTCTTTGCCTTGCAACGGGCTTAGGTACCGGATCCCTGTTGTGCTGTGCCCCGGAGCATCCTGCTTTGCTAATCGCTCCGTTCCTGCTTGCCTGCTACAGTACCTGCTTGGTTCCTGTCTGCCTGCTACAGTACCTGCCTGGGTCCTGTTTACCTGCTACGGTTCCTGCCTGGAGTCTTGCTACAGTTCCTGCCTGGTTCCAGAACCCGAGCCCCGTTACAGTATTGACCTACTGTCCTAGTCTGGATCCAGTTCCCAGTCCTGATCCACTACCAACTAAGTCCCAGCGGCCGGGCCCCTACGGGCTCCTCCCGGGGGGGCTTTGGCTTCCAAGGGTGAAGCCACCTAAGTCCCAGCGGTTGGTCTCCTACGGGCTCCTCCCAGGGGAGTACCAGCTTCCAGGGTGAAGAGCACCTCTACGTCCAGCCTGAACATCTGCCTCCTGGCCTGTGGTATACTAGAGACTTTTGAATACCTTTCCCAGTCTCCTGCAGGTCGGCCCAAGGGTCCACTAAACTGACATTCCCTAACACTTATAGCAATTTGAACAAATGTATTGCCATGATTGATGACTGGATGCAGGCCAGAAGACTGCATGCAGTGTGTACCCAAGGGTAGGTGATATGTTGTTACTAGTCTCTAAGTTTTGAAGTCTTGGTGTCATTATGCAACATAGCCGTAATAAAAGTTCTCACTAATAATATAAATGAACCTCTTGCAATATTAGTTAACTTATCACTCTCATCAGGATTCTTGACACCCACAATGAAACAAGCCTCTATTCAACTTCAGATAAAAAAGAGTAATGCAGACTTAAACGAGTTAAATAACTATTGACCAATTTCATTAATTCCTTTTGTTGCAAAAGTAATAGAGAACGTAGTACTAAATCAGTTACAAGTTTTTCTAAATGAAAATAATATCCTAGATGAATACCAATTTGGCTTTTGCCAAAAGCGCAGCACTGAACAGTTAATAAGATCAGGTTTAGACACTATATATCAAGGATTTGATAATGCTAAGAGATTCCTGTTGGTGTTTCTAAATCTGTCAGCAGCCTTTGACACCACTGACCATGCAGTATTAAGAACACATTTGATGCAGAAAGAATCTCAGTATCAGTTTGAGAATAATTTAATTCATATCTCCTTGCCAGAATACAAGAAGTTACATATAATTCTCCGTTAGCTTCCTGGTATCCACTCAAAACAGGCTCCTCCCTTTCTGCCATATTGTTCAACATTGAGCTATGCCCACTGTATAACCTTCTCTCTGGTCCCAAATTACATTATAGCATTTACATCTGATATACAGTTTTTCTTTCCAGTATCATCAAATTAAACTCTACCTGGCTCTCATACAATCAAGTGGCATTAAATATATCTAATCACATCGGTTTACATGCAGGTACTTCCCTATCCCCAGAGGGCTTACAATCTAAGGGCCTCATTTTCCAAGGAGTTACTGCACATGATAATTCCACAAATTGCAGTTAACGTGTTTGTGAATGTGTGTGTGAGAGAGAGAGAGCGCGAGGAGAGAGAAAGAAGAGAGGGAGAGCCTTGCCATAGTGTCCCCTTCCTAGACAGGTATTTGTATCCCTATGGGAGGCCCACCTAATAACTCGAGGTGAGGTTTAAGTATTAGTGTAGGGGGTTAGGGGCCACTTTCACATTCAACGTGAGACGTACGAACAGAACAGTGGTCTCTTGTGAAGATTTGATGACCTACGGAGTGAGGAAACTCACTCCAAGATAAGATTTGGGCAATGTTCTCTCAACCTAGCTTGTTGTTACCCAGGTAGAGAGTCCATCAAGCTAGGTTGAGAGAACATTGCCCAAATCTCATCTTTGGGTGAGTTTCCTCACTCCGTAGGTCATCAAATCTTCACAAGAGACCACTATTCTGTTCGTACTTCTCATGTTGAATGTGAAAGTGGCCCCTAACTCCTTACACTAATACTTAAACCTCACCTTGAGTTACTAGGTGGGCCTCCCATAGGGATACAAATACCTGTCTAGGGAGGGGACACTATGGCAAGGCTCTCTCTCTTCTCTCTCTCTCTTTCTCTCTCTCTATCCTGCATCATACTGAAACAGGCTTGTCAGGAGACATCATGAACTGCAATATACCAGCACACCCATTTTTGGTATTGCATGCAATACCAATGCGATATTGGAAAATGAGGCCCTAAGTTTGTACCTGAGGCAATGGAGGGTAAAGTGACTTGCCCAAGGTCACAAGGAGTGACAGCAGGACTTGAACCCTGGTCTCCTGATTTGTAGCTGCATGCATTTTTGAAAGGGCCCAGCCATGTGCGTAAACCCTGTTACACGCTGAAGTGCTGGACCTTTCCAAAGGGGCAGACCAGGGAGCATGGTCTGAGCGGGGAGGGGCGGGACAGGGGGGTGGGCTGGGACAGCAGCATTCAACGCTGTCCCAGGGAAGCGCGCACCAAAAGCCAGCTGGCATGCAGAGATTACTTCTGCTCCTGAGAAGCAGTAAGTAATCGAACAAAAAAAAAGTAAGTAGCTAGGAAGGGGTTGGAGTTGGGGAGGAGAAAGGAAAGGGTAGAAAGTTTAGATAGGGGGATAGGAAAGTTTTCTCCCAGTCCGCTCCTTAATTGGAGCAGACTGGGAGGGAACTGGAGAAGCCCTACTCCCGTCGCCGCATGTGGCCTTTTAAAATATCATTCTTCATGTGTGGAAGAGGCCATCTACCCACACACATACACATGGATGGACTCTATCAAGCTAGGGCAAGAGAACATTGTAGAAATATCATCCTTGTGTGACTTACCTCACTCAAAACCATGGCAAATCTTCACTAATGTGTATTGTACTGTTCGTACGTCTCACTGTGTATGTAAAACTGGCCCCCAAACCCTAGACCATCACCAAAACCTTACCTTGAGTTACTAGCTGGCTCTCTTATAGTGGTATAAATAGTTGACTACTACCGTATGGGTACCACCCCAGAGGCTCTTTCTCTCTCTCTTTCTCCACTCCACTCCATGCTACTCCTCTTCTCCTTGCCTGAAAATGCCAAAAATAGAATTCACAATATTGATCACAAATTCCATTTCAAACATTTATTTATTTATTTATTTCATGTTTTTCTTAACCGACATTCATCAGAGATATCAAGCCGGGTTACATGTAACAGGGGAAAATGGAATAGGAAAAGAGCAGTTACAAAAAACAGGGTAAAGTGTTGCGGCCGGGTTCTGCGGCTGAATAGTGGACCCTTGGGCCAACCCACCCCGAGGGGGTGGAGCAGGTTGGGAGGCGGAGCCAAGACTCAGAGGGCGAGGTGTAGCAGCAGGAGTCTGAATAAGGTCTTCACCCGAGTACACAGAACCCCCCAGGTGGAGCCCGTAGGGTTCTGGCACCTTGGGACTTGGGCCCCAGTGAGAGAGTCCAGCAACAGAGAACTAGATAATCCACAGATGACAGGGACAGGCACAAGCTCTTCACCCAGGCACCCTAGAACCCCCAGGAGGAGCCCGTAGGGTTCTGGTACCTTGGGACTTGGGCCCCAGAGAAGCAAGAGTCCAGTAACAATGAGGCAGGTACCCCTGGGAGTAATAGCACAAGCTCTTCACCCGGACACCTAGCAACCCCCCAGGAGGAGCCCGTAGGGTTCTGGCGCCTTGGGACTTGGGTGCTAGAGAGGAAAGCCAGCAGTCCGAGACTAGATAGTTCAGGAGACTAGAGTGTAAACCAAGAGCTTCACCCAGGCGCCTGGAACCCCCCAGGAGGAGCCCGTAGGGTTCCGACGCCTTGGGACTTAGGAGAACAGCGAACACTCTATCTCTCAGAAGGGGTACAGGATACCTGGCGTAGGGTCTGGAGTAATGACAAGGCAAGGCGAAGCAGACACTCGGGTAGGCCAAGCTGGACGCAGGACCAGAAGCAGGCTGGGCACGCTCCGGAGGATCGGAGTTAAGGCAGGTAGCCAAGGAAGCGGGGTCTGGAAGTCCGAGGTCAAGGCAGGCGGCAGGCAAAGCGTGGTCAGGCAATCCGAGGTCAAGGCAGGCGGCAGGCAAAGCGTGATCAGGCAATCCGAGGTCAAGGCAGGTGGCAGGCAAAGAATGGTCAGGCAATCCGAGGTCAAGGCAGGCAAAGCGTGGTCAGGCAATCCGAGGTCAAGGCAGGCGGCAGGCAAAGCGTGATCAGGCAATCCGAGGTCAAGGCAGGCGGCAGGCAAAGCGTGGTCAGGCAATCCGAGGTCAAGGCAGATGGCAGGCAAAGTGTGGGCAGGCAATCCGAGGTCAAGGCAGGCGGCAGGCAAAGCGTGGTCAGGCAATCCGAGGTCAAGGCAGGAATCAGGCAAGGCGTAGTCAGGCAAACCGGAGTCAGGCAGGAAGCAGGCAAGCAAGGAACGCAACTCAGAGCTACAAGACTGTAGTGAACCTCGTTGCAAGGCGAAGAGGAACACTCTGAGCGCCGTTTATATTGGGATGGCGGGTGACGTCATCAGTGCGGGCGGAGCCGGACTTCCGGGGTCTGGGCGCACAAGATGTCCGCACTCGCGGGCGCGCAAGGCCGCAGGAATCAGAGCGTGGAAATGGCGGAGGCCACATGGGCCTATGCGCGGCCCCGGAGGCTGGAAGGTGGAACCCACGGTGTTTGTTGAGCTGAAGGTAGGCGCTATTCACCGGAAAAAGAGGGGAAGCGGCACAGACCACAACATAAAGTAGAACTGGGAGGTGCATAAAAGGAATGCACTGTAGACGAGCGCAAAAGGCATGTAAGAAAACAAAACTAGAGAACTTATATACACAATATGTGTCCCAAACTTGCATTGGGTTATGAAAGAACAGGTAGCCAGGGGCAAGTACATGTCTAGAGCAATTAACATATCACACAGTTTAACACCAGGAAAAAAGCTGTAGCCATTCCAGCATTAAAACCATGCATTACACTGTATTAATGCCCCTCATTTTCATAGATCCCACCCCAACTCCTCCCCTGTGAATACATTTTCAAAATTTTGCGACACAATAAATAATGCATCTGTTATGGTGTTATCATAGGCATTAGGGCCCTAACACCCACAATAATGGCCTAACACATTTTGATAAATGACCCTGATAGACTACTGTAACTCGATCTTTATGTGCCTTCCTTGTACATTCTGAAATCCCTACAAATGATTCAAAACTCTGCAGCTAGAATCTTAACCAGTACCAGTAAATTTGGCCATATCACACATTGTGTGCTTTACACTGGCTCCCCGTTGAGCACAGCATCCAATTTAAAGTAATTTGTATGCTACATGATGCTATGAATGATGCTGCCCCACTATGCATCAGTACCTTGTTAAAAATCTAATGGCCATGTAGGAGCCAAAAGTCTGAAACCAAAGCTGTACCATGTCACAAGGTAATCAGACTCTCAGAGATGCACGACAAAACACAGTCAATAGCAGGTCCACTATAATGGAACCAGATCCCACTAGTTTAAGGAAGTAGCCATGTGGGTCAATTTTTAGGAAATAATTTAAAGCTCACCTGTTCAGACAAGCTTTCTATTAATAGGTAACACAACTTCAGTTAGAACTGAGAAAAATACCAGTGAGTTTCTGACATAGCTCAGAGGCAGGAATTAGATGCTTTTTTATTTGTTAAATAGTGATTATTTTTCCTTTTAATTCTTATGATTTTTTAAATGTTCTCTGTAACTACTTATTTGTAAATTATTCTTATTTTATACTTTTATGATTGTTTTGATGTAAGCTGCCTAGAAATTGTATTGAGCGACATATAAGCCTTTTTAAATAAATAAAATTAAATTAATTATTGACATCATGCTATTGATAAAGAATCAGGTGGCACTACTGGCTAAGAAAGCCTTTGCTAAAATCTTGGCCACTGTGGCAGCTGTATTGGTATGTGTATCACAGTCTTCTACTCATTTACTAAAGTAGTCTACAGTTATAAAACAATATTGATATCTTTGAGCTTTTGGCATATGTATAAAATACAGCTGCCACAGTGGCCAAGATTTTATTAAAAAAATATGTCCCTAGGTGGGGAGTACCTGAATGTATTCGCATTGACCAAGGACCACAATTTCATTTTAAGATAACTGAACGGGAGGAGAAGGAGGAGAGAGGCTTCTAAATTAAAAAGAAATACCTGCGGAGGTGAGGGCAGCCCGGCCCTGAGCTCCCTGTCGTGAGGCTACCCGGCCCCGACGACGCTGGAAACCCCGCCCCCGTGTGACGTCATCGAGGCGGGACGACTGGGCACATAAAATCAGCCCTGCAGCAGTCAATTTCGGAGGAGAAGGAGGAGAGAGGCTTCTAAATTTAAAAGAAATACCTGCGGAGGTGAGGGCAGCCCGGCCCTGAGCTCTCTGTGGTGAGGCTACCCGGCCCCGACGACGCTGGAAACCCCGCCCCCGTGTGACGTCATCGAGGCGGGACGACTGGGCACATAAAATCAGCCCTGCAGCAGTCAATTTCGGAGGAGAAGGAGGAGAGAGGCTTCTAAATTAAAAAGAAATACCTGCGGAGGTGAGGGCAGCCCGACCCTGAGCTCCCTGTGGTGAGGCTACCCGGCCCCGACGACGCTGGAAACCCCGCCCCCGTGTGACGTCATCGAGGCGGGATGACTGGGCACATAAAATCAGCCCTGCAGCAGTCAATTTCGGAGGAGAAGGAGGAGAGAGGCTTCTAAATTAAAAAGAAATACCTGCGGAGGTGAGGGCAGCCCGGCCCTGAGCTCTCTGTGGTGAGGCTACCCGGCCCCGACGACGCTGGAAACCCCGCCCCCGTGTGACGTCATCGAGGCGGGACGACTGGGCACATAAAATCAGCCCTGCAGCAGTCAATTTCGGAGGAGAAGGAGGAGAGAGGCTTCTAAATTAAAAAGAAATACCTGCGGAGGTGAGGGCAGCCCGGCCCTGAGCTCCCTGTGGTGAGGCTACCCGGCCCCGACGACGCTGGAAACCCCGCCCCCGTGTGACGTCATCGAGGCGGGACGACTGGGCACATAAAATCAGACCTGCAGCGACGCTTGTCGTCGCCGGCGCTTGTCCTAAGCCGCGCTTTTTAAGGGGCGCTCGGCTTAGTGCGGCTTTGTGTCGGCTTTGCGAGGAACTTTCAAGTGAATGGTTGTCTTCCTAACTGTAAGTAATCCTCTCATTATTACTTCTCCTCTCTAAGGGGCCAAGAAGAGAGTGTTTTGAATGTGGGTTCCTATTAAGTCCTGAGTAAAATAATTATCAAAATGCCTCATTCTGCAAGGAAAAGGAGAGCCAGGGAGCGAGTTGAGCCTACAACTATCCCTGGTAATCAATTAAAAGGACCAATGGACTCACATGTGCAACGTACATTAAGATCGGATGGGGCGCAGATGGAAGGGCCTCTTGAATTTGTTTCTGAGGCCTTACCATCGGACCTTTCAACATCTTTATCCCCGATCCAAAGGCGCAGAAATAGGGTCCCCAGTAGTAGGCCCAAGCTCCCTGGAATTGTCTGGAATGGAAAGTCCGAGGGATGTCCGGATAGGACAGAATACCTCACCGAACTTGGTACAAGGAGATAACCATCAAGATTTAATAAAGATGGACAACTCTGTTTATTTGTCTAAAATAAGTGTTCCACAGATAATCAAACCCGAAGTGGTTACATTGGATGCAATAATGGAAGCTATAGTGAGCTTGCAGAATTCTATGATAGCTCAAGTAAATCCAGTGATAGACAAAGTAAACAATCTACAGGGAAAATTAATTAATATGGAATTAAGAAAAGATAAAGAAATTAAAGAACTAGAGAAAATAAAGGGAGATATTGATAGTACAAAAAAGGTACAAGATACAATGATAAAGGAAAATCAAATATTGCAAATAAAATTGGAGAATCTAGAAAATGTTAATAGAAAGAAAAACCTCCGATGTGTTAATTTCCCAATGCTCCCACACGTGACACCTAAAGAAATGTTTAAGAAATATTTAATTGAAGTCCTTAAAGTACCAGAGAACACTATTCCACCATTAGTGAAGAGTTATTACATTCCAATGTATAGAAAAGGAACACAGCAGGAAGAACAGGAGGGAACACAAGTTATGGATACATTGGAAACTAGTCTGGATCTTTCCAAAATTTTGGAGACATCCGATAGTGAACTAGTACAGAGTGCCACTTTATTGATCACTTTTGTGTTTGAAACCGATCGTGACTGGGTGTTTCGATTATTTTTTAAACATAGGATAGAACCATTTTTGACTTTAGCCATAAGAATCTACCCAGATTTCTCTAAAATAACACAGAAGAGGAGGAAACAATTCTTGTCATTTAGGGAAAAGGTTCTCCAAATAGGGGCAACCTTTCGCCTTAAATATCCTTGTAAATGCTGTATAGGATACAAGGGTAAATCCTTTGTTTTTTACACTCCTCCTCAATTATCAATTTTTCTAAGTGACAAAACACAAGTAGGAAATCTTGAATTGGAATCTCCATAGCACCTATCTATATGTTCAGTGAGCCCTAAAATAAATATAGAGTACGTAGCAAGCACATTTACATGAGATTAGTAAATATTTATTATGAGAAATTAGATTAAATTGGTTCCTTATATTTGAGGACTAAAATTTGCGTTATGGATATATTTGCCTTAGTACTGTTAATTTAAGTAACAATTATGAATTGTACCCTAATGCTTTTCTTAATCAAGAATGATCTTGTATTATTAAATGTTTAAAACTGAATAAATATTAAATTAAAAAAAAAAAAAAAAAAAGATAACTGAACAAGTAACTGCTGCAATGGGTATGAAACATAGACTACACTGCCCGTACCATCTACAGTTATCCAGACAGGTGGAACGAATGAACCACAGCAATTGGCGACCCATTGGGATTGGAGACCCCTGGAGACGGTGAGTAGAACTGCCTGCTTGGCTGCTCTGTTTAAGAGAGAGTGCTATATCACTGCTTTGCTCAGTACGCTGCCTCTCTCTCCAAGCTATACCTTATATTATTTTGTAGCATTTTAATGAAAGAAGTTTTTCTCTACAGCTGTTGGTTTTAAGCATTCTTATTTCAGTGAACCACAATACCCTCCCTGACCAGTCATGGAGACATATTCTGCCCCACTGTTTCTAACAGGGTCCGCTTTACCATCTGCATAACACACATTTTCAAATCCACTAATTAAATTAGAGAGACTCCCCCTCACCCTATAGGGACAGATCCTCTCGACATGTGCTCAGTATTTGAGTGGGTTTTTCTAATCATTACAGGCTGATACAGTTAAGTTCGCGGGAGAGCAGGCAAGCGCCTGCTCTCCCAGCTCGCGCACAGGTCTTTTTCTAAACGCCTACCTTTGGGTAGGCATTTAGAAAATGAGGCCCTATGTGTTAATTAAGGCTTATATGTCAGTTGAAAAACTGTCAAGCGGTTCAAATCTAGCATTAATATGCAATTGGAGATATTAGAGGAAAAAAACTGATTACTTGGTGCATCCTTATCTTTCAACTGTTTTCCTCCTTCTCTTTGTCTTTATAAAAAGCTTGTTTAAAAAGCCAGGTTTTCAGACTAGTTTTAAATAGTTTCAAATTTCTCTGCAGCCTTAAATATTTCCTCTTTAAGAAGATTTTCTTCATGTTAACTATGGGGAAGTGAAAAGGATAGGCTAGCACTTACCTAAAGCTTCTTCGCTGGTGGTTAGTGGCCCCATAAATAAGTTTGTGGTACTCACCGAAGGGACTGCTCAACCTGTGGGTGCTGGCAATTTGGCCTTAGGTGGCTCAACACACGCAGGAGCAGCATTGCTCTCCCCAGACTCCATATTCTCTTTGTCGCCAGTTAGCCATTCTCCCTCGGACCAGCCTCTATCCGATTCCAGCGCAGAGGCTTTTTCTGATGCTGCTGTGGAGATGTGACCAGCTGACAGTATTTGTTCCAACATTGCCTGTGCTGTGGAGATTCCCCAGCTATAAGTTGTGGGAAACAGAGGAGCAGGGAGCAAGGCTAAGGTAGAGAGAGGTATAGCCAGTGTGGACCAGGGTAAATCTTTGCTGCCTTCACAAATTTCCCATAAACGACTTGAGGACTTCACTTTGGTAAGACCTGCGGTCATTACTTTGAATTCAATTTGGGACGCTATTGCTGGCTTAGTTACCCAAGTGGGCCAGCATGCAGTATCTCAACAATCTCTTTCTCAGTCACTGCAGACTTCACAAGAAGAGTTGGTGAAGGTCTCTATTCAAGTTTCAGATTTCCAGATTAAGATGTCCTGTTTGAAAGAGAATGTTCAGACTGTTAAGGAAGGCCATACAGTTCTCCAATTTAAAATTGAACTATTAGAAAATGTGACTAGGTCAAAAAATATTAGATTGGTTAATTTTCCAAGACAAAAATTAGTGCCCCTGATGCAGATATTGATGAGATATTTCCTGGCGTCATTGAAAATTCCTGAGAGCATTTTGCCACGGATTGCTAAAGCCTATTATCTGCTCTTTGTTAAGAAGAATCCTTTGTTAGAACCTACTCTGCAGCCTTCTTTGGTTGTGTTAAATGTCACTATTTGTTGGAGAGCTCTGATTCTGTAGAGACTTCTGCAACTACTTTATTGATTATGTTTGTGTTGGACTCTGATCGGGACCTTGTGATTAATTTTTCTTTTGGAATAGAATTACCCCTTTTCTGAATCTACACGTTAAAATCTTTCCCAATGTAGGAAAATCAACCCAGCTTAGGAGGAAGAGATGTTTGTTGCTAAGGCCAGCTGCATTACAACTTGGTGCATTATTCTGACTAACTTTTCCTTGTAAATGTGTGGTTAAATTGCAAGGAGTCAACAGCTTACCAACTTCATAGTTAAAGGGCAAACATCAACCCTTTCACCTGTTTCTTCTCCCCCTTTGATGTCTCCTCTATAAGTTTGGCTTTGGTCATTATTTTCCTAAACAAACTTTCTCCACTGTAATTCTGTATTCCCACCCCCCACCCCCACCCCCCTCACACACACATACACACACTATTTTGTGGGCTAAGATGATAACATATTTTCCTTAAGCATTGGAAATATGTAATTTCTGATTTATGTTTTCCTATTTCGGTATAAGATTACTCTTGGAATTATTATTAATGCAATAAATATAAAAATGTAATTTAAAAAATAAATAAATAAAACCCACACATTCAAATAACTCATGCTTAAAACACAAATCACCCACACATCCAACTTATATTCACACAAACAATCTCAATACACATACTAAAAAATTGACAGCAGTGCCATCTATTTCTAATCACGGCAGATAAAATTAGCCTCATATATTTCCTCCATCTTCAGGATAAAAATTAAATCTTGCAGTTCAAAAAGCTGGCTTCTTTTTAAAGACGCTGTGTGTATATATATATATATATATAACTCTTCAAAGTTCAACTCTGATATAGATATTATCCAACTTCCAATACTATCCCCAACTCCAGATCTCATCCATCTTCCAATCCTATCTAACAAGGGCCCACGTTTCACCTCATAAACAAGGCTGCTTCAGGAATTCCATATATAAAATACAAAAAAATATATAATGAAACCACTTACAACAAACTGAATCTTGGTCCCAACTAGGGACTGACCTCCCATGTATCAATTTGAGGAGGAACCATTACGCTGTCCACAGGCACATCAAATTATCACAAAAGATAACTAAACACAAAAACAAGAAAGAAAAAAATCAACGAAAAATACCCGCCAAATTCAAACCTAATCTTCAACACAAATAAAGAACATAATACTTACATATATAGAAACATAGAAACATAGAAATGACGGCAGAAGAAGACCAACCGGTCCATCCAGTCTGCCCAGCAAGCTTCACACATTTGTTCTCATACTTAACTGTTTCTCTTGGCTCTTAGTAACCTTATGTTCTAATTCCCTTTTCACCCCCACCATTAATGTAGAGAGCAGTGCTGGAGCTGCTTCCAAGTGAAATATTAAGTTTGATTAGTTGGGTAAGCGGCAGCATAGCTCTCTGCCATGAAGCAGAGGGCAATGCTGGAAATGTGTGAAGTATCAGTTTTTCTTTTCCCCTGTCATTGAAGCAAGGAGTCATGCCGGACATGCACCGAAAGTGAAGAATGCCTTGAAAGTCACATTAACTATCATCAAATATTGAAAAGCCTAATAATTGGTAATACCTATAAGCCCATGAACCCATCCCTGTTTTTTTTTCTTTTTTTCTTTTCTTTTTTTAATTGGGAGATGGATGCCCTTCATCCTTCTACTCTGTGAAGGTGGACACCTACCACCGGCCACTGGCATCCCGCTCCGTTAATGCCTCTGTGGCTACTGCCGCTCCATGCAGTGTTTTACTACCTGCTCTTTATATGCGTCCTCTAGAACTGATGGATCCCATCCCTGGGTTTTTTTATTATTGATTTAATTGGGAGATGACAGCCCTCCATCCTTCCGCTCCGTGAAGGTGGACACCTACCACTGGCCACTGGCATCCCGCTCCGTGAATGCCTCTGTGGCTACTGCCGCTCTGTGCAGTATTTTACTACCTGCTCTTTATATGGACACCTACCACTGGCCACTGGCATCCCGCTCCGTGAATGCCTCTGTGGCTACTGCCGCTCCGTGCAGTATTTTACTACCTGCTCTTTATATGTGTCCTCTAGACCTGATGGATCCCATCCCTGTTTTGTTTTTTGTTTTTGTTTTTTATTTAATTGGGAGATGACAGCCCTACATCCTTCCGCTCCATGAAGGTGGACACCTACCACTGGCCACTGGCATCCCGCTCCGTGAATGCCTCTGTGGCTACTGCCGCTCCGTGCAGTATTTTACTACCTGCTCTTTATATGCGTCCTCTGGACCTGATGGATCCACAATATTTATCCCATGCCCCTTTGAAGTGCTTCACAGTTTTGGACTTCACCACTTCCTCCGGAAGGGCATTCCAGGCATCCACCACTCTCTCCGTGAAGAAATTCTTCCTGACATTGGTTCTTAGTCTTCCTCCTTGGAGCCTCAGCTCGTGACCTCTGGTTCTGCTGATTTTTTTCTGTTGGAAAAGGTTTGTCATTGTCTTTGGATCGTTAAAGTTTTTCAAGTATCTGAAAGTTTGAATCATATCACCCCTGCTCCTCCTTTCCTCCAGGGTGTACATATTTAGATTCTTCAATCTCTCCTCGTATGTCAACCGATGAAGACCCTCCACCTTCCTGGTCGCCCTTCTCTGTACCGCCTCCAACTTGTCCTTGTCTCTTTGTAGATACGGTCTCCAGAACTGAACACAGTACTCCAGGTGAGGCCTCACCAAGGACCTGTACAAGGGGATTATCACTTCCCTTTTCTTACTCGATATTCCTCTCTCTATGCATCCCAGCATTCTTCTGGCTTTTGCAATCGCCTTGTCGCATTGTTTCGCCGACTTCATATCATTAGACACTATCACCCCAAGGTCTCTCTCCTGCTCCGTGCACATCAGCCTTTCCCCCCCCATCGAATACAGTTCATTCGGATTTCCACTCCCCAAATGCATGACTTTGCACTTCTTGGCATTGAATTTCAGCTGCCATATCTTCGACCACTCTTCCAGCTTCCTTAAATCCCGTCTCATTCTCTCCACTCCTTCCGGCGTGTCCACTCTGTTGCAGATCTTAGTGTCGTCCGCAAAAAGACAAACCTTACCTTCTATCTCGTCCGCAATGTCGCTCACAAAGATATTGAACAGGACCGGTCCCAACACCGATCCTTGCGGTACACCACTTAAAACCGCTCTCTCTTCAGAGAAAGTTCCATTTACCATCACGCATTGTCTTCTGTCCGTCAACCAGTTTGCAATCCAGGTCACCACTTCGGCACTCACTCCCAAGCTTTTTGTTTTATTCACCAGTCTCCTGTGCGGAACCGTATCAAAAGCTTTGCTGAAATCCAAGTAGATGACATCTAGCGCTCTTCCTTGATCCAATTCCTTGGTTACCCAGTCGAAAAAGTCAATCAGATTTGTCTGACAGGATCTTCCCCTGGTGAATCCATGCTGCCTCTGGTCCATCAATTCTCCGGACTGTAGATATTTCACTATTCTCTCTTTCAACAGTGACTCCATTACTTTTCCCACCACCGAAGTGAGGCTAACCGGTCTGTAGTTACCAGCCTCTTCTCTGTTCCCACTCTTGTGAAGCGGGACCACCACCGCTCTTCTCCAATCACTCGGCACCACTCCCATTTCTAGGGATCTATTGAACAGGTCACACAGCGGACCCGCCAGCACATCTCTGAGCTCCCTCAGAATCCTTGGATGAATCCCATCAGGCCCCATGGCTTTGTCCACTTTCAGATTCTTTAGCTCTTCCCATACATTTTCTACTGTAAAATGATTTTCATCTATTCCACTACCCTCCAGCTTCTTGTGTAGAAATGGTCCTTCTCCAGGGTCTTCTTTAGTGAATACAGAGCTGAAGTATTCATTTAATATTTCTGCCATTTCTTCGTCTCTCTCCACACATTGATCATTTCCACCTTTCAATTTCACTATACCACTATGGACTTTTCTCTTTTCGCTGATGTATCTGAAAAATGTTTTGTCACCATTTTTTATCTCCTTGGCAATCCTCTCTTCCGCTTGACTTTTTGCCAACTTGATTAATTTCTTCGTCTCCCTCAGTTGAATCAAATATTCTTCTTTGTGCTCCTCCCTTTGGGATCTTTTATATTTTTTGAATGCTGTTCTTTTAGCTTTAATTTTGTCAGCCACCTCGTTTGAGAACCAGATAGGTTTCATTTTCCTTTTGCTTTTCTTTACATTTCTAACATAAAGAGTAGTTGCCTTGGTGATTGCTCCTTTTAGATTGATCCACTGCTGATCCACATCTCTCTCATTCTCCCATCCATTTAGTTCTTCCTCTAGGTACTTCCCCATTTCCTCAAAGTCTGTGTTTTTGAATTGTAAAACTCGGGTCTTTGTGGTTCTTTTCCCTATTCTTTTAGTGATATTAAACCATATTGTTTGATGATCACTGGTGCTGAGGTGGGTGCCCACCTCGACATCAGAGACATTATATAGCAGGTATCATGACAGCCAGCATCATTCTGAAATAAACAGCAGCCAGGCAGGAGTAACTAGGGATTGCTCCTGGGGTAACAAGGGTCTGGGGGAGAGGGGAAGGAAGCAATGAGCAAAATGCTCATGAGAGAGTTCTATTGTTGTTTTTGCGGTGAGGGCTGAACCAGAAATATTTTTGTTTCATTTTGGTTTGTGGGGGAGAGGCAAGTTTGCTTGAGGGTTTTTTTTCTTTTCTTTTTTTTTTTTTTAATAAACAAAAAGAAATGAAGCACTAAAAGATGTTTTTTAATCCAAAAGATATAAAAAACAAAATGAAACAAAATTTTTCTGTGCACACCCCCCCCCCCCCCACCCCAGACATTAGAGACAGGAATTGCTTAGATTCGTGGTCTCATTTAGGATTTTTTAAACTATTTTTTCCCTCATTGCAGTTTTCATTTAGTATTGTGCATAGGCCATTTATACTATTCACGCTGTAATTGTTGGATTGTCTTATGGATTTGTGAGTGAGGGCATTTATCCTTGCATCTAATCTGTCTTGAGTGTGGGACCCCCATGGGAAAGCAGCTGCACAGTACATTCTAAATTACATTACATTTAATTATCTATTATGTGCTCCTCATTGCTCAATTTTTCATTTGCTTATGATCTTTGAGATATTGAATGTTGTCTGCTACATATCTATATCACAAACGGAAGTTTTTCTTGCACATATTGTACCATGCTTTACTGTACATAACATGCAAATTCAGAGGAAGTGATTTACTCTGTTATTATCTAAACACTTTTATTAGAAAACACACATCAAGGGCCGGCCAAATGGCTCAATATCAGCACTGAGTGCTGTCATGAGGATCCCTGGTTCGAGGGTCCCTAGATCAAATCTTCAGCACCCTGGACTGTCTGGAGCTGGGGGTATTTCAAAGGCAGTGCTCATCCCCTGGTGAGAGGGTTTGTGGTTATCGATAAGAGTGAAACTGGATGGCCAGATTAAAAGCCCATGATACAGGATTCCAGAAGGAATCCAGGTGCATGTCTCCCAGCGTCAGGATAATTGCTGCACTGACCAGACTAGGGCCAGTTGGGGAGGGGAGAATCTATCAAGAGCAGAGGAAACATATTGATGCCTGCAGAACCATAGAGAGCATCTGATATTTGTTTAATAGAAATTTCCAGATTTTACAATAAAATTGCCCCAAGCGATGTTCATAAGAATAGCATAAAACAATACATGTAATATGGTCATAGGCACCACTGCCCTGGGGGAACTGTGCTGCCAGCCAGCCCCCTGCATGCAGCTGTTCTCCATGGCAGGAGCTGGGATGCAGGACCATGTGCTGCTGCCAATGGTCCCTGCCCTGGCCCTCCTGAGGCTCCCTCCTTCCCCTACTCGACCATGCTTGCTCTCCCTCTCCTCCCCCCACTTAGGCAGCTGAGCAGCGGAAGGAGCAGAGAAAATTCTTTTCGCCACTGCCCAGCACTCTCTCGTACCTCAGCAGGTCCTGCGTCTGCGAGCAAGTTCAAAACTCTGGGGCCAGCACTTCTGCTGGCACGTCGAAGACGCGCGTCCAAACCCGGGGCTAACAGGGCGGCCCGAAGGTGAGGTGAAGGGCTGGAGAAACTTGAAAACAGACAAGAGGAAGTGAGGGGAAGGGAGAGAAGAGAACCTCCAGGAAGGAGGAAAGCAGAAGAGAGGCTACAGGGAGGCAGAGGAAAGAAAATGATCAGGGAAGGAGGGGGGAAGGTAGAAGAGATGACCTGCAGAGGGAGACGGAGGAAAAGGACAGATTCCAGGAAGGTGCCAACTGGGGAAAGGAGGAAGAGGAGGCTATCTAAGAAGTGGTGGGAGAGGCAGACAAGAGGATCTGAGGAGGTGTGGGGGGGAGAGAGATAGAAGAGATAATCTGGGAAAGGGGTCTGTGTGGGAGGTGAAGATAGGTAAGAGGGAGAGAAGTGAAGAAGATGCCATGGGGAGAGGGAAGGGACCTGTAATTAGGGCCCCCCCCCCAAAGTTTCTGCCATGGGTCTCATTATGTTCACTCAGTTAAGCAGCTGAAGGAGAGGCAGAGGAAATGCTGAGGAAGAGGAGATTGCTGGGGTTCAGGCTTGAGGAAGTGGGAGAGGCGCACAGGGAGAGTGCTGGGTCCCGTCTTGTAGAGGAGAGGAGAAGGGAAAGAGTAACTGTGGTTTAGCTTGGGGAGGTTTGTGGTAGGGAGGGGAAGGGGGAAACTGCTGGGGTCCATCCAGGGGAAGGGGAAAGGAGGAGAATGTTGGGCCCATCCTAGTAAGGGTGTATTAATACAGGAAAGGGCTACAGTCGGTCCTGGGGTGAGGGATGGGAAGGGGAGAATGCTGGGGTTCATCCTAGGGATGAGAATAAGGAGAAGAAAATTGGAGTCTTTTGTCCGACTTAGCCACAAGTCAAAGCGACCAGATCTTAAAAGTTTTCAGATATATTTTTTGAGGTTTCCAGTTCAGTTTTTGTTACCATATTTCTATTTTTAGTCTACAGTCACTTCTTATTCTATATTTGGTGAGGGTCTGACTGTGTTCCATGTATGTGACCAAGGTGAGGTATTCTGCTTGCGTGTAATATGTGTTGCAGTCTGACTCATTCTTTTTTCCTAATGGGAGGTGTATTAGTGTTCTAGGTCCTGTAGTAATATTTACAGCATTGTCCTTTCATAGACAAGGTTGTTGCTGTGTGACTTCTGGGTGTTAGTGCAGTTATCACAAGGCAGATTTTTGCTACAAAGGTTCTGAGTGCCCGATGGTTGAAGGGATTTGCTTTCCTGTTAATGAAATACAGAACCTAATCAAAAATCAGGCACGCCAATAGTATAATAGAATAAAAAATCCTCTAATTTAGTATGAGAAAAAGATACAATCATTGAAGCCGATAGCCTTTATCAATGAAAGTATGGGATTGTGGGATAGCCATTGCCAAGCAACTTTCCCAGGCTGGAGACACAGAGACTCAGGACTCCAGCCTTTCTTCATGCACTTTCACTTTATTCAACTCTTGCAAACATAAACATAAGTAGGCTGCCTACCTTCTTCTAGCAGTGTACTAACACCAGTTTTGAAGACCTAGCCTAGAGTGGGTGTATCGATCAAAGGAAAAAGGAGACACTTACATATATACATGGTAACCAATAAGAGTTCTCAACCAGTCAGGTCTTACTGCCAACCTCAGCAGGGCAAGCCTATGTCGAAGTGAGTATATTTCCTGAGAGTCCATATCCTGTTGTTGTAGGATGAAATTATCTCCAGTTTGAGACTCTATGGGGTTAGCTCATAGCCAGCTAGGCAGCACAGACTGCTAGAAACATCTCCTCTGGAAGCCTCTCTACAGAACTTTGTGAAACTGTACAACACGGAGTCAAATACATACAGTTTATGGAGGCAATATCTGAGAAGAAAACTGGAGAGGTCTCAGTGTCTAAAGAATGCCAGGGACTTTACTGTTTTAACTTTGCATAGTGACATGTATCAGAGAAACTAGGGTTCTTCAAAAAGGGTGGGAGCAAGCCCCACTTGAAAGTAGTTCCCTTGAGTTGGGCTGGAGGTGTAGAAAGTTGAGGAAGGGGGAGGCACCTCTGGTCTAGAGGACCCCATATCAATCCTATCCTCCGTAGTGAAGAGAAATGTTTAGTCCCAGATTATGGTAGGAAAAGAATATAGGAAGGATGATTTATTTTCCTGGGCATTAATCCGGGTAGTGCAGATGCTTGACCTGACAAGGTTAAGCTGAGGAGGATGGTATGTGAAGAAGCATATGTTAGACCCTCCTTAAATGCCTGTGACCACAGACCATATCTTGAGCTACAGACAGGAAGGGAGTTCCACTCTGAGGGCATTCTCCTTAGAAGGAGAAGATGCTAGGCTCAGGGAGAACAAGGAGGCTCCAGAGAAGAGAATAAGCCTAAGGAAGACCAATAATGCTGTCTTTTGGTTTGAGAACTGCTAAGGTAAATCGAGCTGCTTTTGTTACATTTTTCTGTGATTGATGAAAAGCTTATGAGAAAGCAGCCAGAGTCCAGCATGAGTCTCTTCTCTATCCATCCAGTGACCGCTCATGGTGCCACAATATTTCTGCTGCAATGGCGTGAACCTCCTCTTCTCTTCTGGAGATGAGATCTTTTTCTGCTGAACTGCCCTCCCCCAGGCCAACTGCATGCCACCAGATGTCTGGAGTGCATGATAGGGTCTGAGTTGGAGGGTAATTAACAAGTAAGGCCAGCAATATTTTCTCCCTTTTGGAACAGGGACACAGGATCACTATGCAATAAGTGCCAGCAAAACAAAATAAGGGAAAAATCATCCTCTGGGATATTTTTCTTATTTGGACCTTTACTATACTTATGACCATTGTCTAAAGTTGTCTCTATTTTTCCTACACTTTTATTTAATTCTCAGTATATGACATTAGCAACACATGTACATACGGTAGGTCATACCATTAATGTATTACAAATCAGTTTTAGCATAAATGTATGCCTATTGCTTCTTGCCCTACCACAAGCCCACAATTGCCCCCCTTGTCCCCTACACCCAAAACCTGTCCCTATCCCAAAAGCTCCCAATCTCCCACCCTCTTAATGGTTCCTAATAGCCCAACCCACAAACCACCCCCTATCACCCCAACCCAGCATTTACCCCTATAATTGTCCCCTATCCACATCTCAATCCACAATTTACCCCTCCAAATGTCCCCTAACACCCCACACCCAAGCCACCATTTACCTCTCCAAATTCCCCCAAACATCCTCTGCCCCCCCACCCAACTTCCTATTTCCACAATGTACTTACCTTGTGTGGCTATGAAGGTGCATAATTAAACTCAGCCTGGAGCCTCCTCCAGGCCTGCCCGATGACTTGGTTGTTATTACTGATGCCCCGATGACTTGGTTGTTATTACTGACCCAAAGGAAACAGGACGTTTCCACCCCCTCATCAATAGGAATGCCAGCTACGTCATGTCCCTGGTGGTGAAAGTCAGCTATCTTGCTGGGGAGAAGCCCGACCCCGAAGAACCAGAAATTTGTGTGAACTTGAAAAAACGTACATGCATGTGTTTGTGATTTTATGAAAATGCATGTGCTTATGAGTTCACTTATGCATAAATGTGTTACACACATAACTACCATACCCATATATTCTCAATCATATAAACACTTATTTTATAATCTGTGCAGGTGTATGCATGAAGATTATAAAATTTGAGCGAACTGCTAGGCGGCACCATATATACATATATATAATGGGCTGCTCGCAGTTCTTTGAAAATTATCTTCCCTATGTACCAAGCAATTCAGTCTTCTTGGTCACAGAATTAGTCCAAAATGCTGCCATACGTATATTATTTGCCCTGCATTGGGGTACAAGTATATCCCCATATATGAAAGACTGCATTGGCTTCCAATCTCTGCCCGAGTGCAGTTTAAGCTATTGACTTTGGTGCACAAATCCATTCATCTTGACAACTTTTGTCTAAAGGAAATATTGAGTTGGTAGGTACCACTGTGTGCTTTAAGGTCATCTACCCAAGCCCTTTTAATGACTCCTTTAAGTCAGTACTGCTTGCAAGAAACAAGGAGAAAGGTTTTTTAGTGTTGCTGCTTTTGATTTATGGAATTCCCTTCTTTTAAATTTCCGTGACTCTTTGCACTTCAAGAAACAATTGAAGGCAAGACTATTTGCACAGGTATTTTCTGTTTCATCAATGTCCTCTGAAATGAACAGCTTCTTTGTAATGTAGTGCATTGTATTGTTCTTTATGTTTTCTTTATGTTTTTATTGTTCTGGTTTTAATAATTGTGTATGTGTTATATAATCCGTTTTGAACATCAAGAAGTTTGACTAAATAAATAAATAAATCGAATTAATCTACATTTTGGACCACTGGTTCAAATTTCAATTATAGCTGATGCCCCAAGAATAAATCCATCAAGTCCATTTCATGTTTTGTTTCAGACTCTCTGGATGACTTTCAGGATGCCAGCCTCCTTCCTCCCAGACTCACTGAGTATCCTGTCAATCTTACACTTGCTGCTCCCAAAAAAGAAGATTCGCTCTCATTGGTTCACAGCAATATTCCTGACCTCAACAGGCCATCTCGGCCTAAACCCACTTCATCTCCACAAGGCAAAGCAAAACGTGCATGAGGAAATACAAGTACTCTGTCAATGACAGTATTGTCTGCTAGGTTTCATAAGAACATAAGAGCATAAGAACTTGCCATGCTGGGTCAGACCAAGGGACCACCAAGCCCAGCATCCTGTTTCCAACAGAGGCCAAACCAGGCCACAAGAACCTGGCAAGTACCCAAACACCAAGAAGATCCCATGCTACTGATAAAATTAATAGCAGTGGCTATTACCTAAGTAAACTTGATTAATAGCAGTTAATGGACTTCTCCTCCAAGAACTTATCCAAACCTTTTTTGAACCCAGCTACACTATCTGCACTAACCACATCCCTGGCAACAAATTTCAGAGCTTAATTGTGCATTGAGTGAAAAAGAATTTTCTCTGATTAGTCTTAAATGTGCTACTTGCTAACTTCATGGTCCTTCTATTATCCGAAAGTGTAAATAACTTCACATCTACTCGTTCAAGACCAGTCCATGTAGATGTTCAGTCAGTTCCAGGCACAGATTTGGGCATAGGCAACTGTCTACAATGCAAAATTTTGAAGATGTCAAATACCCAGGTCAAAGAGGAGCCTGCTTTTGTTTGCTTTAGGACTATGTGCCGGCACAGTTGCCATGGAACTCTGTCTGTGGGCACTACATTCTTAAATCCTGCCAGAATCAGTTCTAGTTTCTTCTTTGCCAACTACTTTTCAAAGGAAAATATTTGCCACTGCTGTTGCCTCTGGATCAAAGGAAGCCAAAAGAAATACCTCTGTTTGTACCACGGGTACACATAGTGCAAGAAATGCACTATGTCCAGATATGTGCTAAGCATTAACCCCAAGCCTGCAGCATCAACACCATTAACAACAGAAATTTCCCCAGCAGGAACAGGACTGTCTACTACTACTACTGCAAAAGCTTTAATTGAACCACAGTCCCATAAGGCACCTACGAAAAAAGTAATACACAGAACCCTACAGTCATTGCAATCTTGTTTAAGCCTAGGGTTTAGTTAGAGCAGCAGGTTACAAACCAGGCAAGCCAGAGTTCAAATCCTGCTAATGCTCCTTGGACAAGGCACTTCCCCTTCACTAGCTCAGATAAAAAGCTTAGACTGTCATCTTCAAAGCGGCACTCAGGCGCATATGTGTGTGCGAGTTCGTCAGCCTGTGCCCAGGGACACAGTATGCGCCTATGTGCAAAATCCTGCTTCTACCGCATAAGTGAGAGGATTTTAAAAGATACACATACTGAAGCCATTGCCACTAAAACCAGTTTGTTCCCAGTTTTCCCATTTAAAGGATAGGTTTTCCAATCACCCCTAGTTTAATAGCTTCCTTCCCCCCCTGTTAGCCTCGACCTTTAAAACCCCGCTGATCTGCCTAGTTTTTTTTATCACTTACACGTTATCCTTGGCAGAAGTAACTGTTGTGTCCGTCGGTGCTAGACGGCATCGCCCCGTTTGCCTCACCTTATTCACGGCTCCTCCCGCTTACCTGGGTAAGATGGCTACCGCAGCATCTACAAGCCGACCTCTCCGGGGTCCCCAGAACGGCTATGGTGCAGCCTCCCGCCATTGCTCCTCCAGGTACCTACTAGGGTGCGCGAATGCGCGCACCCCACGTCTTTATGCCACCCTTGGCGCAAACCTCGAGGACCTTCCCTCATGCTGACATCACGCCATCCGGGTATATTACCTTCACTAGTTTGCTAGCTCATTGAGTTAGCAAGGACTCAAATTCGTTCTTGTCTACGCTACTCTGCCATTGCAATGCTGCTGCTGGAAGCTCTCTCTCTGCCCTTCGGGGTAACTGCTAACCAGGGTAACCGCTCCTTGGGGGCCCTCTGCTTTATTTCAGGTGCCTTACAGGGAACAGGCACGCACTCACTCCTCGAGGGCCTGTACCTTCTTCAACATAGCTGGTGGAATCGCATACCAACAGCAAACACCTAGCGAGTACTCTAACTCTGTCTATCTCATCCACAGTATCTCCTTGCTGGGAGACCTGCTGCGGAATCTCCTGACGTCATCAAGGAGAGAAGGGCTCCCTCTGCCGAGGTCCCTGAGACTGCAACTACCAGACTGCCTCACTACTGCCACCTCTGGTGGCTCTCTTCAAGCTCTTTAATAAAGAACTAACTGTGTTTTGTGCATTACAAGTTTAGCCCAGTGCTGTGGCTCCTCACGGGGCTCCTCCACTTGGGCGTGGTCATCTCCGACAGCACCCAAGGATCCACCAAAACACACTCAACCATAACAGATTGCTAACTCCATGGATACGGCTCAGCTCATTGTGTTACAGGCCATTCCAGGCCTGGCCCAACAGATCTCCGAACAGCAGACTGCGCTGGAGGGACTGACCGCTTCATTCAACCTACTGCACACACAGACGAACTCACCTTCCACCACAGGTAAAGAAGCTAAACCATCTGATCTGACGGTCAAGACTACTGTGCCTCTATCAGCTCCTACCCGCTGCTCGGGAGAAGTCTGGAGTTGTAGGGGCTTCCTTAAAAAGTGCGGCATGCACTTTTCATTGCAACCTGGCCACTTTCCCACAGCATATACCAAGACTACTTATATCCTGTCGTATCTGGATGGACAAGCGTTGTCTTGGGCCTCTTCGCTATGGGAGTACAAGGATCTGATCCTTTATGACCTTGAAGGATTTCTCGAACTGTTTAAGTCAGTTTTCGATGACCCTGTCTATCATACCATTGCAGGATCTTCCTTGGTTCACCTGAAGCAAGGTAATAAACCACTAGCTGACTTCGCTATTGAATTCAAGGCACTGGCGTCTGAATTATCCTGGGACCCGAGATGCCTGAAGACCCTCTTCTTTGAAGGACTGAACTCTCGTCTGAAAGACGAGCTCGCCGCTCGTGAGATGCCTGAGACCTTGGTTGGACTAGTCAAATTAGCAACAAGGATTGATCGCCGACTTCGCGACAAGGTTCAAGAAACCAAGACTCCCAGAAAACCCTTTCAGAGTGAAGTTTGAGTTAAGTCCATACCAAGGCCTGTTCCTTCGGTCCCAGTAGCCGGCGAAGATGAACCTATGCAATTAGGCCACAGCCATCTGACATCAAAAGAAAGAAGAACGCGGAAGAAACTGGGACTGTGTATGTACTGTGGACAAGCTGGTCATGCTGTCCAAACTTGCCCTATATGTCCGGGAAACTGGCAGACCTAAGTCCTGTGGGAGGACTCTTCTTAGGTCTCACCACTCCTTCTCCTCTGCTCTCTCTTCCTGTATCCTTGATCTGCAGACCCTTAGAGTATCAGACTCTTGCACTAGTGGACTCCGGGGCAGGAGGCAACTTCATTTTACAACGATTAGTGGAGCACCTATGGATCCCCACTTCCACTGTGAAGTCTCCATTACTTCTGTCGTCCATTCATGGAGAGCCCTTACCGGGTGAAGTAACTCTACTCACCGAACCAGCATGTCTACAGACCGGTGTCCTCCATTCTGAGACTATCTCCTTCTTTGTTTTAGAGAAGGCCATGCACCCTATAGTACTGGGATTACCATGGCTGCAGCAGCATATGCCTCACTTCAATTGGGCTATACTGGAACTGTCAAGATGGGGTCAAGACTGCCATGATAAATGCCTGATGGAGGTAGCTCTGTTACCCTGCATGCCTACCACCCCAGTAATGCCAGGTTTGCCGCCTCAATATGCATCTTTTCAAGATGTCTTTTCAAAAGAAGCTGCAGATGTACTACCGCCTCACAGACTTTATGACTGCGCTATTAATCTGAAGCCACCCAAGGGTAGGGTGTACCCCCTGTCCTTGGCAGAGAATAAAGCCATGTCCGAATATATTCAGGAAAACCTCCAAAAGACCATCCAAGTCCCCTGCTGGCGCAGGCTTTTTCTTTATGGGGGAAAAAAGGGACGGAGCATTACGTCCATGTATAGATTACAGGGGTCTCAGCGAAATAACAATAAAGGATCGTTAACCCCTGCCTCTGATTTCAGAGCTATTCGACAGACTACAAGGAGCTAAAATTTTCTCCAAGCTGGATCTGAAAGGAGCCTACAACTTACTTCACATTCGAGCTGGTGGAAGACAGCCTTCAACACGTGGGACGGTCACTTTGAATATCTAGTGATGCCCTTCGGCCTATGTAACGCCCCGGCTGTTTTTCAAAATTTAATGAACGGCATTTTCCGGGATCTCCTCTATAAGTGTGTCATTATTTACTTGGATGACATCTTGATATTCTCTCAAGACATGACCACTCATCTGGAGGATGTTAAAAGAGTACTGCAGAAGCTCCGTGAGAACCATCTCTATGCCAAGCTATCCAAATGTGAATTTCACAAGGAATCAGTGCCTTTCTTAGGGTACATCGTTTCCAATCAAGGTTTTCAAATGGATCCACAGAAGCTGGAGAATATTTAGAAATGGGCGCAACTCACCGGGTTAAAAGCTCTCAGACGCTTCTTAGGTTTCACCAACTATTACAGGACTATTACAGGACTCTTCACTTACAGTACCGCTTACTGCTATGACGAAGAAAGGTGCCAATGTTGCTAATTGGTCTCCAGAGGCTATTGATGCATTCCAGAAACTAAAAGATGCCTTTTCAAGCAAGCCGTGTCTTCGACACCCAGACCCCTCCAAGCCTTTCATCGTGGAGGTCGATACCTCAGATGTTGGCGTAGGGGCCGTATTAAGTCAGGCTGGTGATTCAAAGGTTCCACAACCATGCTCATTCTTCTCCCGTCACTTCTCTCCTGCAGAGAAAAATTACAGAATAGGAGATAAAGAGTTTCTGGCTATAAAGATGGCATTCGAAGAATGGCGCCCTTGGCTCGAAGGAGCGCAACATCACGTAACGGTCTTCACAGACCATAAGAATCTGGAGTACCTCAGCCATGCACAGCGCCTGAATCATAGATAAGCGAGATGGTCACTGTTTTTCAATAGATTCAACTTTGTGCTCAAGTACCACCCTGAAGATAAGAATATCAGAGCTGACGCTCTATCTCACTCATTCCTCTCCGAGGACATTCCAGAAGAACCACAACACATCATTGACTCAGAGAGGGTTATTTTGGCAGCTACTCACTCAGTACCTGCAGGGAAAACCATCGTACCCAAGAACCTCAGAAAGAAGTTATTGACTTGGGTCCATGACCCTAAACTTTCAGGACACCCTGGTCAATGAAGAACCTTGTCTAAGCTTCAAACCTTTTATTGGTGGCCCATCATGAAGGAAGACACATTCTCCTATGTCACTTCATGCGCAAACTGCGCTAAACAGAAGACACCGCTGGGTTGTCCATGGGATCTATTTGGGTAACTATTTGGGTAACCGTAGATCGGTTCTCGAAGATGGCTGATTTTGTGGCTCTCCCAGGCTTACCCACCGCCATGGAGCTCGCCAAGCTATTTATTATGCACATCTTCTGCCTGCATGGCTTGCCTAAGCACATAGCCTCCGATCAAGGAGCCCAATTCACAGCTGACTTCTGGAAGGCACTATGTAAGAAGTTCGATATTTCTCTCAACTTCACCTCAGTATATCATCTACAATCCAACAGGCAAACAGAGAGGATGAACAGGACACTCAAGCAGTTCATTCGTGCCTATGTGAACACGCGCCAGAATGATTGGAGTGAACTGTTGCCCTGGGCAGAATTTGCCATTAATTCTCATCCAGCAACATCCACTGGATCAACACCATTCGAAGTTTTCTATGGATGACTACCACTACCAACACTGCCACTTCCGTTATCAGTGTCGTCCCCGGCAGCTCAATCTACTGCTAAAGATATCCAACAACTTTGGACTCAGACAAAAGAGATGCTTATTAAAGCAGGGCTTCGAGCAAAGAAAGGATACGTTGCTCATCACTGCAAGGCTCCAGAATTCAAGCCTGGTGATAGTCTGGCTTTCCAGGAAGCACTTAAGACTTAAACTTCTTTCAGCTCGCTTCACTCCTCGCTTAGTTGGACCATTTCCCATTCTCTGATGACTGGGCAATCTCACCTACAGTCTGAAGCTACCAACTACCTTAAAGATCCACAATGCATTCCACGTCTCACTATTGAAGCCTTGATCCTTAGTGAGTTCTCCAACAAGATACCTGAAATTACATATTTGGATGCAGAAGAAAACATCAAATACAAAGTAGACGCAGTTCTCGATGTGAGAAAATGAGGCAGAATATGGGAATACCTCCTGTCTTGGGAAGGGTATGGCCCTGAAGAAAACTCTTGGACACCAATGTCTAATACCCTGGATAAAGAGATGCTACAGGACTTCCATAAATTGCATCCTCAAAAACCAAGACCTGGTAGGAAACAGCGTGGACACCCTTTGAAGGGGGGTACTGTTGTGTCTGTCGGTGCTAGACGGCTTCTCCCCGTTTGCATCACTTTATTCATGGCTCGTCCCGCTTACCTGGGTAAGATGGCTACCACAGCGTCTACATGCCGACCTCTCCGGCATCCCTGGAATGGCTATGGTGCAGCCTCCTGCCATTCCTCCTCCCAGGTACCTACTAGGGTGCACGCATCCCACATCTTTATGCCACCCTTGGCGCAAACCTCAAGGGCGTTCCCTCATGCTGACATCATACCATCCGTGTATATTACCTTCACTAGTTTGCTAGCTCATTGAGTTAGCAAGGACTCAAATTCATTCTTGTCTACGCTACTCTGCCGCTTCCGTGCTGCTGCTGGAAGCTCTCTCTCTGCCCTTCGGGGTAACTGCTAACCTGGGTAACCGCTCCTCGGGGGCCCTCTGCTTTATTTCAGGTACCTTACAGGGAACAGGCACTCACTCCTCGAGGGCCTGCTCTCCCTGCCTCAGTGCCTGTACCTTCTTCAATATACCTGGTGGAATCGCATACCAACAGCAAACACCTAGTGAGTACTCTAACTCTCAGTCTATCTCATCCATAATATCTCCTCGCTGGGAAACCTGCTGCGAAAGCTCCTGTCATCATCAAGGAGAGAAGGATTCATTCTGCCAAGGTCCCTGAGACTGCAACTACCAGACTGCCTCACTACTGCCACCTCTGGTGGCTCTCTTCAAGCTGTTTAATAAAGAACCAACTGTGTTTTGTGCATTACAAGTTTAGCCCAGTGCTGTGGCTCCTCACGGGGCTTCTCCCCATGGGCATGGTCATCTCCCACAGCACCCAAGGATCCACCAAAACACACTCAACCATAACAGTAACATTACATGGCAGGGTACTCTGGCATGTGCCAGTGTGCATACGAATTTACGTACAAATTTCAAGTTAAATTCTCGGAATCCCCATGCCCTTCCCATTCCAGGCCCATGCACTGCCCCCTTTTGAAAACTTTTTATTTGTGCATGCAGTGGCATTTACGTACACATCCAGGTGGCTTTTAAAATCCGCTCAGCGTGCACCAACCCAACATATTCATGCATCCCTTCATTGAGGCTTTTAAAATTCACCTTTTGTAGCAGAGGTAGGTAATACTGGTTGTCGAGTCCTACAAGTCAGTCTGCTTTTCCGATTACCTACAATGAATATGTATTTGCATAAAGTGGAGGCAGTGCATGCCAATGCATCTTGTGCAAATTCAGTGTGGATATCCCAAAAACCTGATCAGCATGCAATACTCGAGAACCAGAAGTCGCTTACCCCTGGCTTAGATTGTCAGTTCTCTGGGGAGAATGAAATATCTGCTGTACTTGAATGTAAACTCGCCTTCAGCTACCACTGAAAAGATGTGAGCTAAATCTAAAATAAAAGAAAACATTTATAAAAAGAACTCCAATCTTATGATTGTTCCCTTTCAAAAACCCAGTGGGAGCACTGAGAGGAGAGGATCACCTTGCTGGTGGCTGGAAAGAATCAGTAAATACTGCTTGGAGAAATTTTTAAAACCTAAAGTATTGGGGAGAAGTAAACTATTAGGGTATATTATTTAATTTATTTGTGTGTTTTGTTTTAAATAGGGAGTCAGAAAGTCAGGCAACAAACAGAAATTTGTTTTTATTTCTCAACCCTCCCACCCACCCCTAGCTCATCCTTTAATTTATAGGCAGGTGTCACTTTCACACTTAAATTTTTGTTTTAATCAGCCTTTTAACTTAAACTCAGATATTCCCCACACCTTATCAAGAGTTTGATCATTCCCCTGTAGGTCACTGCCAGATATATAGTGAACACACTAATACATTTAAAGGGCCCCAATCATTCGTAATCCTCCACCCATAGCAACCTAAAACTTAACTAGAAAGTGAACAAATTTAAGATGAAGGCAGCAGTCCAGCAGTAAAAGGGGGGCCTCCCAGTCTTTTTCATTGAGTGTCACATGCATGATTTTTTACCCGCTGGTGAGAAGTTATATGTGTGCATCTGATGCAAAGAGCTCCTGTCTCTCAGAAAACGAGTCCAATCTCTGGAGGCTACCCTCTTAGCTACTCCAGGTCTGCCACTCTAAAGAGGTATATAGATAAACCTCCAGGGACATAGGAGCCAAGTCCCAACTCTAGTCTGGCATCCTTGGTGCTGCCTTGGAAAAGGAAGGTCTCATGATCAGAGAGCATCAACCTGGTGCAGCAGGAAATGATCCTGTAGCAAGGACCTGCTCTCCAGGTAGGCATCGTCCTCTTACACCGAGGATGTGTCTCCCAGGACTTCTGCCAAGGAGGGAAGGGTTAGGCTGGCCATCATAGTTGGTGATTCGATTATTAGGAATGTAAACAGCTGGGTGATTGGTGGGCATGAGGATCGCCTGGTAACATGCCTACCTGGTACGAAGGTGGCGGACCTCACACATCACATAGATAGGATTTTAGACAGTGCTGGGGGGGAGCCGGCTGTCATGGTGCATGTGGACACCAATGGCATAGGAAAATGTGGGAGGGAGATTCTGGAAGCCAAATTTAGGATCTAAGGTAGAAAGCTGAAATCCAGAACCTCCAGGGTAGCATTTTCTGAAATGCTTCCACACCCAGAGGCAGGCAGAGCTCTGGAGTCTCAATACATGGATGAGGAAGGGGGAGTCTTTTCTGAAGGGATTGGCTCCACCTTAACCAGAGTGGAACCAGACTGCTGGCACTAGCCTTTAAAAAGGAGATAGAGCAGCTTTTAAACAAGAACAAAGGGGAAAGTCGACAGTTGCTTGGCAGCAGATGGTTCAGAGGGAGGTATCTTCAAAGGATACTAATGAAGCATTAGAATTAGGGCATTCCAACAAAGAGGTTCCAATAATAAGAAAAGTAGTCCAAATGCCTATAATTAAAAAATCACCTGAGCTAAAACATTTCAATTTATCCCTATCAACTGAAAAGCAGAAAGTAAATACAAACAAAAAACTCACTTTGAAATGTTTGTATGCCAATGCCAGAAGTCTAAGAAGTAAGATGGGAGAATTAGAGGGGTAGATTTTTTAAAAATGCGCGTTTGCGTACTTTTGTTGGCGCACCAGTCGCAAACAAAAGTACGCTGGATTTTAGTAGATACGCGCGTAGCCGCGCGTATCTTCTAAAATCCAGGATCGGCGCGCGCAAGGCTGCCAATTTTGGGCAGCCGGCGCGCGCCGAGCCGCACAGCCTGCCTCCGTTCCCTCCGAGGCCGCTCCGAAATCGGAGCGGCCTCGGAGGGAACTCTCTTTCGCCCTCCCCTCACCTTCCCCTCCCTTCCTCTACCTAACCCACCCACCCCCTGGCCCTATCTAAACCCCCCTACCTTTGTCCACGGATTTACGCCTCCCAGAGGGAGAAGTAAATCCACGCGTGCCAGGGGGCCGCTGGCGCACCAAGACGCAACCCAGGGCGGTTCCGAAGGACGCGGCCAAGCCCCCGGACCGCCCCGGGCCGAAACCACGCCCCCGGGCCCGCCCCCAAAACACCGCGTCGATCGGCCCCGCCCTCCATGCCCCCGACACGCCCCCGACAAAAAACCCCGGGACTTACGCGAGTCCCGGGGCTCTGCGCGCGCCGGCAGGCCTATGGAAAATAGGCGCGCCGGCGTGCAAGGCCCTTCTCGCGTAAATCCGGGCGGATTTACGCGAGCAGGGCTTTTAAAATCCGCCCGAGAGTGTATAGCAGTGAATGATGGCATAGACTTAATTGGCATCTTAGAGACCCAGTGGAAAGAGGATAACCAATGGGATAGTACTATATCAGGGTTCAAATTATATCGCAAAGACAGAGAAGAGCATCTTGGTGGCGGGGTGGTGCTGTATGTCTGGGATGGCATAGAGTCCAACAGGATAAAGATCCTGTATGAGACTAAATGTACAATCGAAGCTTTATGGGTAGAAATCCCTTGTGTGTTGAGAAGAGAATAGTGATAGGTGTACATTACCTTCCACCTGGCCAAATTGGTGAGATGGACAGTGAAATGCTAAGAGAAATTAGGGAAGCTAACTAAACTGGTAGTGCAATAATAATGGGAGATTTCAATTGCCCCAATATTGACTAGGTAAGTGAAACATCAGGGCATGCTAGAGAGATAAAGTTCCTGGATGGAATAAAAGATAGTTTTATGGAGCAATTGGTTCACGAACCAATGACAAAGGGAGCAATTTTAGATCTAATTCTCGGTGGAGCTCAGGATTTGGTCAGAGAGGTAACAGTGGTGGGGCCACTTGGCAATAGTGATCATAATATGATCAGATTTGAATTGATGATGGAAGGGGGAAAGTATGAAAATCAATGGCTCAAGTGCTTAACTTTCAAAAGGGAAACTTTGATAAAATGAGAAAAATAGAACAAAACTGAAAGATGCAGCTACAAGGGAAAAAAGTGAGCAATAGGCATGGGCATTGTTAAAAAATACCATCCTAGAAGCACAGACCAGATGTATTCCACACATTCAGAAAGGTGGAAGGAAGGCAAAACGATTACCGGCATGGTTAAAAGGTAAAGTGAAAGAGGTTATTTTAGCCAAAATATTCATTAAAGAATTGGAAGAAGGATCCATCACAAGAAAATAGATAAAGCATAAGCATTGGCAAGTTAAATGTAAGACATTAAGAAGACAGGCTAAGAGAAAATTTGAAAAGAAGTTGGCCATAGTGGCAAAAACTCACAATAAAAACTTTTAAAAATATGTCCAAAGCAGAAAGCCTGCAAGGGAGTTGGTTGGACCATTGGATGATCAAGGGGTTAAAGGGGCAATTAGAGAAGATAAGGCCATCATGGAAAGATTAAATGATTTCTTTGCTTCAATGTTTACTGATGAAGATATTAGAGAAATACCTGTTCCGGAGAAGGTTTTCATTGATGATGATTCAGATCAACTGAACCAAATCATGTTGAACCTTGAAGATGTGGTAGGACTGATTGACAAATTAAAGAGTAGTAAATCACCTGGACCAAATGGTATACATCCCAGGGTTCTGAAAGAACTAAAATTTCAGACCTATTAGTAAAAATGTGTAACTTGTCATTAAAATCATCTGATGTACCTGAAGATTAGAAAATGGCTAATGTAGCCCCATTATTTAAAAAGATATCCAGGGGTGATCCAGGAAACTATAAACCAATGAGCCTGACTTCAGTGCCGGGAAAAATCGTGAAAACTGTTATAATGAATACAATCTCAAAATATTTAGATAGTCATGGTTTGATGGGACACAGCCACCAAGGGAAGTCTTGTCTCACAAATCTCCAACATTTTTTTGAAGGGGTGAATAAACATATGGACAAAGGTGAACCAGTAGATGTGGTGTATTTGGATTTTCAGAAGGCGTTCAACAAAGTCCCACATGAGAGGCTTCTAAGAAAACTAAAAAGTCATGGGATAGGAGGTGATGTCCTTTTATGGATTGCAAATTGGTTAAAAGACAGGAAATAGAAACTAGGATTAAATGGACAGTTTTCACAGTGGAAAAAAGTAAACAGTGGAGTGCCTCAGGGATCTGTACTTGGACCGGTGCTTTTTAATATATTTTTTAATGATCTGGAAAGGGGTACAATGAGTGAGGTGATCAAATTTGCGGATGAGGCAGCTGCTTGGGACTAGAGACTTGCCTGGACAGGAACCAGAGACTCCACCTGATTCGCCCCGCTCCTGGCCTCTTGCAACGCTGAGGGGAAGAACAGACGCACATAAAATCGGCGTCACTGCGGTGTTCAGCCGCAGCTGCTTGGGACTAGAGACTTGCCTGGACAGGAACTAGAGACTCCACCTGATTCGCCCCGCTCCTGGCCTCTTGCAACGCTGAGGGGAAGAACAGACGCACATAAAATCGGCGTCACTGCGGTGTTCAGCCGCAGCTGCTTGGGACTAGAGACTTGCCTGGACAGGAACCAGAGACTCCACCTGATTCGCCCCGCTCCTGGCCTCTTGTGACGCTGAGGGGAGGAACAGACGCACATAAAATTGGCGTCACTGCGGTGTTCAGCCGCAGCTGCTTGGGACTAGAGACTTGCCTGGACAGGAACCAGAGACTCCACCTGATTCGCCCCACTCCTGGCCTCTTGCAACGCTGAGGGGAGGAACAGACGCACATAAAATCAGCGTCCATCCGGCGCCCCACCGCCGCCGGCTTTGTCCGGATTCGGCGGATAGGCGGAAGGAAACTCTTCCCAGCAGCTGCCATTGAGGCTGGATTGGTGAGTGTTTACCTGCGTGAAGACTCCAATACATTGTTCAATTTTTTCTTTATACACGATGCCGCACACTAAGAGAAAAGGAAGAGTTAGAGGGGAACCTCCAACCCCAATAACCAGTGTTCCTACTCAATCCACTATTGGAGATTTTTTCACGCGGTTTGGTGCAGAGACTCCAGGTGTGCATCCAGGCGTCGGTGTAGGCGGAGAGCAAACGCAAACACCACTGGAATTTAATATCTCGTTAAGCCCCGGGGAACCCAAGACTCCTCTACCCCCCAGTCTCTCACCGCCACCAAATTTGGTTGAGGACAACCAACCCACTGGGTCAAAGGAAGTCAGCCCTATTGGAGGAATTATGGAGGAAGAAGTGAGTAGACAGTTAAGCCTGGGGAACACTAAAATAAATGGTGTACCCTCGACATCAACACCTGAAGGGAGTGGATGGGGGGCAGAGGCCTCCGATGTGAGAAGTAAAACCTGTCCTCAAGGGTTGGTGAATATTTTGGACAACTCCAGTGTGTCTCAGACACAACCAGATTTGAAGACCGTTATTCTAAATTAAATGCAACTATTATAGGTACGCAAAACCAGATTTTAAAAATTGAACCTGCAATTGTTAAACATGAAGAGAAATTGGTTAACTTAGAAAATAGGCTTATTCAAGTTGAAAAAATCCAGACAGGCCTGATCCAAGGTGATATGTTAAATAACAGAAAAGTAGAAATGATTGAAAATCAAATAAGATATAATAACTTAAGACTATTAAACTTCCCTAATGTAAAATTAATATCTCCTGTTGAGCAATTTAAGAATTTTATGAAGGAAAATCTGAAATTAACAGAGGGAGAGATACCAAAGCTTGAGAAAATATATTTTATAGCAATGGGAAGAAAAAGAAATGAGAATAGTCTACAGAATATACAACAGACACCATTAAGTAATTTAACAACTTTTTTGGAACAGTCTATGTCTGAGCAAGTTGAATTTAGAGGCACCTTGTGTGTCAAGTTTCTGAAGAGTACAGATAGAGATAAGATACTTAAGTTGTGTTTAAAAAATAGAGAAATGTTATTTCTTGGTCAAAAGATCTGAACCTTCCCTGATATCACCAGGACAACCCAAGTCCGTAGAAAAAATTTCCTACAAATGGTTCAGGAAGTAAAGGCATTAGGAGCCCTGTGTACCATATACTACCCATGTAAATGTGTGGTGAAATACCAACAGGAAAGGTTTGTGTTTTTAGAACCAAGTGAGTTGAGAAGTTTTCTTGATGCAAGATTACCTGTCACTATATCCTAGTCTAAGGTATGTTAGTGTAAGCACCATTATTACTATTTTAGTTATTTCTATGATATTGCTCAGAAATTAACCAACCAGTCTCTTTTTTTCTTTATAACAGGGTATTACCTAAATATATGAAAATTGTTTTCTTATGTTGTAAATTCTTATACCTTTTGTTTAGACAAGCGGATATTGCTGTCAGTACTGTTTGTAATGATTGATAAAATATAAATAAAAAAAATTTAAAAAAAATTTGCGGATGATACAAAATTATGTAGAGCATTTAAATCTCAAGCGAGACTTTGAAATGGCAGATGAAATTTAATGTGGACAAGTGCAAGTGATGCATATAGAGAAAAATAACCTTTTCTGTAGTTACACAATGTTATGTTAGGTTCTATCTTAGGAGTCACCACCCAGGAAAGAGATCTAGGCGTCATAGTGGATAATACAGTGAAATTGTCAGCCCATTGTGCTATGGCGATCAAAAAAGCAAACAGAGTGTTAAGAATTATTAAGAAAGGAATGGAAAATAAAACAAAGGATGTCATAATGTCTCTGTATTGCTCCATGGTGAGACTGCACCTTTAATACTGTATGCAATTCTGGTCACCGCATCTCAAAAAGGATATAGCTGCACTGGAGAAAGTACAAAGAAGGGCAAAATGATAAGGGGCATGGAATGGCTGCCCTATGAGGAAAAACTAAAGAAGTTAGGGCTGTTCAATTTGGAGAAGAGACGACTGAGGAGGGATATGTTAAGCTCTGGAATTCATTGCCAGAGTATGTGGTTTCAGCAGTTAGTGTTACTGGGTTTAAAAAAGGTTTGGATAAGTTCCTACAGGATAAATGCATAAACTGCTATGACAGTAATTAATAAGCAATAGTAATTTGTGATCTATCTAATGTTTGGGTACTTGCCAGGTACTTGTGACCTGGATTGGCCACAGTTGGAAACAGAACACTGGGCTTAATGGATCCTTGGTCTGTCCTGGTATGGCATATCTTACATTTTTATGTTCTTAAAAATAAGGTCTCTATAGGAAAAGTGACAGCAAACTAGTTTAGATTCTCACAACTCCATGATACCAGCTTATAGTCACATTTCCATCACCAGAAGATCAGATGCAAGGCAAACACAAACTTTCACCAAGAAGAAGTTAAAATAAAACAAACCAACATATGTTTATGCTTTTTGGCATTTCCAAGCAATATCAAAAGAAAAAGTCGTACTCAGAATTACATTCTATCACCTCTATATGTTGTGCTTTAGTGTTAAATGTCATCAGCTGGGTTCTTCTTCAGAACTACCTAGACAAAAAGTGAATCTTAGTGCTGATTTGGCTTAGTGATCTCGGGCTTTGAGTTACATTGATTTAATAGCTCAATTCCTCTATATATAACAGCTTCAGATTTATCGCATCAGTAACTTAGATGAGAAAAGACCACGGCAGCTGCTCTCTGAGGCCTCTGAATTGCTATTTATTTAGATAAATATAAATATATTATACATAGTGAATGACATATATGCTTTACCTTTGATCTGCTAATTGTAAAATAATAGTACTATAACATTAAATCAGAGAAAGTTATCATAAACTAATGAAACTTGAAAAAGCCAACCCAAAAACCATCTACATCATTAATCTGTGAGTCTTCCAAAAATTAAACAAAAAAACTAGGAGATAAACACTCCTGAGTGTTTCATGCTAGAGTAGCACAACTGGCTGAAAAAACAATTACTGAAAATTGATATATCCCTTGAGCTGAGAGCACCCTCTCCTGAGCAGCTGCTATATTTACATCCTATGACACAATTCTATGCATTGTAAAATCCACCCTATAGATTTTAATTCTAGGACAAAAATGAGAAGATAAGCATCATAATTTAAACAAAAGGCCATATAGGAATTTTTTCCTTTAATTTGTTAGTAGCTTATTTTAATACAATTAATATTTTTTCCTGTCAATGCTTATAGCTACTTAAAACAAGTACTGTATTTTTATCAAAAAAAATCACACAACAAAACCAGAAACATAGAATATGACAACAGATAAAGGCCATAAGGCTCATCTAGTTTGCCCACCCACAACTACTTTTCAGCATTCTATTGCTTTCCTCTCGCTCAGAGATCCTCTGTGCCTGTCCTATGTTCTCTTGCATTCTGATATTGTCCTTGTCTCCGCAACCTCCACAGGGAAACTATTCCATGAATCCACTATCCCCTGTAAAGAAATATTTCCCTGGATTACTCAGGATCTATTCCCTTTCACCCTGACCCTCATGACCCCTCATTCTAGAGCCTCCTTTCCATTATAAGAGGCCCACCTCATGTGCATTTATTCCTTGAAAATATATAAATGTCTCTATCATATCTCTCCTGTCTCTCCTTTCCTTCATGGTACATACATTTAGATCTTTAAATCTGTTTCCATATGCTTTATGATTAAGAACATTTAACATTTTAGTAGCTGTCTTCCAAAATGACTCTATTTGACTTTTATTTCTCCTTTTATTTTGATATTATTTGAGATAGCCCTGACACTAGACCAGGGGTGGCCAACCTGTGGCTCAGGAGCTACAGGTGGCTCTTTCATGTGTAAAATAAATGTGGATCTTGACCTCCTGGCCACATTGCAACTGAATAGCACTATGGAGGAGAGGAGAGGAGAGGAGGGGCTGGAAAAGGAAGCACACACAATAGAACAGAGCAGAGAAGAGTCATTCTTTTCCAGCCCTCCTCATGACCTCTCAGTGTTGCTGGTTGCTGCAGAGACAGAAGAAGGAGCTGGAGCAGAGATCAGAGGTTGTTCTCTGCTCATCCAAGATCTACTCTTTCCATCTCCCTATCTGTAATCAGCAACAGTGGAGGGAAGTGAGTGAGGGCGTTGCTGACAGGCCAGCAAACAGCCGGTCAGCTCCCTTCTCCATTTCTCACTATCTTTTCCAACACCCACGCTACCTGCTGCCTGGAGTAGAGAGCTCTTATCTGGTCTGCTGTCTAAACGGGAGGGGCTGGAGAGTGCATAGCACTAGGCTCAGCAAATCACTGTGCTCCCAAGACTTGGGATTCAGCTGACAGAAGAGGGGATAAGGGTGTCACCCAGACCTCTGGTCAGGCCAGAATAATTTGTGGCAAGAGAAAGGGGTGAAGACTTAAAGGGGGTGAGGAGAAAATGGGGTTAATAGAGTTGAATAGGGGTGTGCATTCGGATTGACCGCATTAGTAAAACGCAACTCATATTTTTTTTTTACTTAAAAAATTGATTCGACATAAACGATCGGATTTCCCACATATCGAACATAGATATGTTCGATATGTGGGAAATCGCGATTGTTGAGCCAAAATGAAAATATAAACCCCCTTACCCTCCTTAATCCCCCCCCCCCCCGACTTACCACAACTCCCTGGTGATGGAGCGAGGACGCCATTTCTGCAATCCTTGGCGAGAAGCATGTGACGTCGGCGGCACGTCGAGTGACGCCGGCGTCACGTGATTCCCGGCTCGTTCGCGCCGGACGGCTCGTTCGGCCCAAAAAGAACTTTTGGCCAGCTTGGGGGGGTCAGGAGGCCCCCCCAAGCTGGCCAAAAGTTCTTTTTGGGCCGAACGAGCCGTCCGGCGCGAACGAGCCGGGAATCACGTGACGCCGGCGTCACTCGACATGCCACCGACGTCACATGCTTCTCGCCAAGGATTGCAGAAATGACGTCCTCACTCCTCGCTCGATCACCAGGGAGTTGTGGTAAGTCTGGGGGGGGGATTAAGGAGGGTGAGGGGGTTTAAATGTTTTTTTTTGCACATTTGTACATATACCCAACTCATTGGATTTTTTTTATGTCCATATTGGCCGCAAGTGGGACCCCCTTTCGGACATAAAAAATATGAACATAAAATTTTGCTCTGCACATCCCTAGAGTTGAATACTTCCAGGAGCAGTGCATGAAATGAATGTTGGGGAGGTGAGGGGCATGAATGCTTGAAGGAGATGTGGTGCAAGAGGGGGTTGAAAGCTTCTGGAGACAGTGTCATGAAAAAAAATTAATGCTGCATGAGTTGGGTGGGGTGGAGTAGCAAAAGGAGAAGCTGGGAGAAGATGGTTTCCCTCCCGTTCTCCCTGAAGACAGCAATGCAAATTGAACTCTGTTGCACATAATTCCCCCCCCCCCCCCCCCAAGGTTCATGCTGCCATCTGTTCTGCAATAGGTGTGATGGAACCAGGACTTGTGTGAGCAAAACAGAAGGAGGGAGGGAGGACTGGGGATAGGGTGTTGTATGAGAGTCATGTAGGGGTATGGAAAAGCATGAGAGCCCAGGATGGGGATAGAAGGGATCGACTGCCAGTATGGCGCCGATCGCCTTTGCCCTCACTTTGTCATAGGGAGCGACCGTCGCTCCCTGTGACATAGTGAGGGCAAAGGCGATCGGCGCCATTTTGAAACCTCCAGCACCGGCACCGGCACCGAGGGTATGATTGAAGGGATGGCTCCCGGACCCCCCGCTAGACCACCAGGTACATGTAAAAGGTTTTTGGGGGGGTCGGGAGGGTGGGAGAAGCAAAGGGGTAATTTGTAAAGGGTCGGGGTGGGTTTTTTTTTATCGGGCCATCGGCGCCATTTTTATCAGTGGTAGCCAAAATGGCGCCGATGGCCCGAGAGCAGGAGATCGCACCGGGAGCCCCCCACTGGACCACCAGGTAATTTAACATTTGGGGGGGGGGGTTCGGGAGGGTGGGAGAGCAAAGGGGTCATTTGTAAAGGATCGGGGTGGGTTTTTTTTTTATCTGCTCAGGCCTCACTAAAAAATTGACAATGTGAATTGGAATCGGAACCGATTCCAATTCACATCTCTAACGATCCGATTTTTTTCTCCCACCATCCGAACCTGATCGTTAAAACGATCGGGCACACGATTCACATCTCTAGTTCTTGAAGGGTTTAGGGAATGTTATGCTGGGGCTGCCAAGAGAGACACTGTTAGGAACAGGGTACGGAATTAAGGGAGATTGATGGAGATAAGAGAGAGAGAGAGAGAGAGTGGCAGCTATTGGGCAGAGAACATTATGGAGAGAAAGAAGGAGATGCTAGTCACAGGGTTGGAGAATTGAGATAGATGCTGGTGGGGACAGGGTGGGGAAATTGAAAAAGAGACTAATAGGAGGACTGAGAGATTGGGGGAATAGGATGGGATTGAAAGAGAGAGAGTCAAAGGCTGATGGGGAGAGTTTGGGGAAATTTAGGGAGTCTAGTGGAAACAGGATGTGAATGAGAGAGATTGGTGAGGACAGGTTTGGAGAATTGAGAGAAAATAATGGGGGATTGATAGAGACTACTAGGAATAGAATGGGGGTGAGAAAAACCAGTAGGGACAGGGTGGGAGGACTGAGAGAAGAAGAGATACTGTTGGAAGGGGATACTCCCCTCCCCTTCTCTTGAAAATGTGAGGCTCTTCACTACTGTGCATTCCAATTTCTTGGTTTTTGGTGCTTTAAAGTTTGGCCAACGGCTTGTTACAGTAAGGGGTAGATTTTAAAACCCTGGTGCACGTAAATCCCAGGGTTTATGCACGTGGCCAGGCCTTACGCGCACCGGGCCAATTTTCAAACGGGCCCGGCCACGCACATAAACTCCGGGATGCGTGTAAGTGTTGGGGCTTTAAAAGGAGGCAGTCCTGGGGGGGTGGGGCTAGAGGTGCCGGGGGATCACGTGCTGACAGGGTGCCAGCGCGCGCAACTTGCTCCTGCTCCTTGGCAGGAGCAAAAGGTAAAATAAAACAATTTGGGGTAGCTAGGATAGGAAGAGGGGGAGGGCAGGATAGGGGCAGGGGAAGGGAGGCTAGGGTAGGAGGTTGGGAAGTTCCCTCCCAGTCCGCTCCTTAATTGGAACGGACTGGGAGAGAACTGGGGAAGGCACCGATGCGTCGCCACGTGTATTTGCAAAAATAGACCTCCCCTTGCATGCGCTGACCTGGCATTTTATAACATGCGCGCGCCAGCACACTGATGTTATAAAATCGCGCATCCATGTGCGTGTGCCACATAGCGCACTCACATAGACGCACTCGCATACTTTTTGAAAATCTACTCCTATATGTCTAAGTGATATATACCTGTATCATACTGTGTCTTTTCAACTCTGCCTATCTTTCTAACCAATGCAGTGCTGCATCATGTTGCCATTATTTTCATTTCACTATTTGTTTTCACGTTTACTAATTTTGTGATTTACTGTTTATCATGTGTTGGGAGTTTGTCTTGAGACATGGGTCTCTATGATATTAGGCAGCGAGAGATATGGTCCAAACACTGCTCAGTCCACTAGTCTGGTTATATACATGCTTATACCCACCTTGCTGTTCCATTAGTGCTGTTACTACCTTGGTTCCATTGGGCAAAAGCTCCCTTACAGTAGGGTATATAAGTTTTATGGTTAGTAAAGAACTAGTGTGAATAAATATATGATGTGCTAAATGACTCACAGATTGAAATCTTTTGTGGGAGAGAATCATGGTATTCTGTGGCTGATGTGTTAATCTTAAATCATTTGTGTCCTGTTGGATTCTTTATTGAGCATCAGCCCCAGGTTGGGAAGCAGGGAGGAGGAGTATTGCTGATCTATAGGAATATGTTTAGGGTGACCATATAGCTCCATGTCAAGGGGACAAGCCAATCCAGTCCTGGTTTTACCCCATCGCATTCATAGAAATGTAGTTCTGATTTCTCTATTAATTCCATAAGAAAAGCAGAACTGCCTGTTGTTTTAAAATTTACCTTTGCATGTAGAGTGACCAAGTAGCTCCTTGTCAAGGGAAAAAAAACTGAACCAGCTCCTGGTTTACTCCAATTCGTACAATGAGACATAGTTCTGCTTTTCTTATGGAACTCAATAGAGAAATCAGAACTACCATTTCTATATATGCGATGGGGTAAAACCAGGACTGGATTGGCTTGTCCCCCTTGACATGGAGCTATATGGTCACCCTAGACATGTTCAATTTTAGATGGCAGCCTTTGAGTACTATACAGGGCTGTGCGGCTCTTATTCTTATAACACAACACAAGCCATATTTAATGTGCTGTCCCTTTCTGAAAATCTTGCCTTATTGCAGCTAACTATTGAACAGCTCATCATTTTGGGTGACTTTAATACTGTATCCATATTGACGAATCCAATATTAGCTTTATGGAGGAATTTTTATCAGTATTCTTAGCATTTGGGGGTTTTCCCCCCCAATTATATGTTATTTCACTTTTATTGTTAGACATATCTTAGAATCAGTGTTTTTGTTTGAGTCCTTGCACACCAACAGTTGTGTACAATATCTTTGTATTAGTCCTGTGCCTTGGCCTGATGATGTTTTATTCAATTTGAGTTTATATTACTTTTTGCTGCTTACATGATTTTATCAAGGCCGTCTACAAGCATCAGGAGTCCTATTGATCTAGCTATATTTGAATTTCAGTAGTCCATAGTGCAAGATATTTGTGATGATACTAGCATAACTACACAGGTAAAAAGAATGTAAAAATGAACCTTTTCACTGAGGATTATTTAAGACCTTAGAAATTGTTGCCCCACTTAGATCTGTGAAAATGCAGAATTCCCAGCCCCATTGTATTCATATGAGCTTGTGTAGTTGAAAGAAGCCTGCAAAAAGCTGAGGAGCGAAAGCAAAAGAATCCTAATGGTTCCACTATGGACAACTTTAAAATAGCTCATAGATTCTATACGATTGCATCTGCCTCTGCCAAAAGGGCTTTTCTTTTCTTTTTTTAACTGCTCATCTGCAAAGCTCACTTAATAAGCCATTTTAATTATTTAAATAGATAAAGAACTCATTAGATACACCTAGTTCAAGGAAGGTGCCTTATGTAATTGACTGTGAGAAGTTTGCCACTTACCGTGCCAATAAGCTGGCCAGTTTTCAGGCTGCAATCAGTACTGATATTTTTACCAACACTGTTACCAGTATGCAAGCCTCCCCAATGCTGTGACTTAATTTTCATTCGGTCACAACTCGCGAGGTCGTAACTGCTTTCTCCCAACTGAAATCGATATATGGGACACTCAGCCCTTGTCCATTCCGGGTCTTGAAAAGCCTAAAGAGTGCCTTTGTGGGTTATCTGGAGAAAATTGTTAATCTCTATCTGTTTGAGGGGGTTATCCCAGACTGTCTTAAAAAAAAAAAGCACATATAAGGCCTGTACTGAAAAAAATTAATCTCGCTGCATCATCCAATTTCAAGTCTTCCCATTAGTTTTGGGAAAATTAATTGAATTATGTGTTTTGATGAAATTATTGGACTTTGAGGATATGATGTCTTAGATTTGGTTCCTCTGTGGGCATGATCCAGAGACATTGCTAGCCTTCCTGTTTGATTCCTTATTGCTGGAGCTAGATACAGGTGGAGCAGTGCTTTTGGTACTGCTCAATGTTTCTTCCACATTTGATTCTGTAAATCATCATCTTCTGCTGAATCATCTCCACTGTTTGAGAACAGGCAATGAATTATTACTGTCAAGGAGAGTGAGTCCTTGGAATTTGGTGTGGTTGATGCTACCCAGCACGTTGTGTGGGCTGGGTCCATGACAACAGCAGACAAATACGCTACTGGCTGAGACGAGAAGAGGATTCACTTGTATCAGCCTCTTCCCTCGTGGGGTGAGCCTATGAGTTCTTAGGCCAGCAGACTATAAGGATTTTTAAGTGACAGCTGAAGCCTGGATACTGATCTCTTTCCCCTCCCTAAGGGAGCTTTCAGTGCAAAGAAATTAACACTTATTTTACCTTATATATATATATGATCCAATCAGCCCAGGAACTCACACTCATTTCTCTCAGAATAGAGATTTATTTGCCAGGCAATAGGTTAAAATAAAAAACACTAACAGGTAGGTTTTAAAAGCATTGCTCAAGCAAAAACAGCCCTATACACAAGTATGTGGGTCATGCATGAGCAATGCAAATTTTAAGAAGCTGGGAAGTAAACATTTCAAGAATAAGGGGTGTCCGACGATCAGAGAGACTCCATGGATATCCAGATTTATCGCGAGGAATAGCGGTCATAAATCAATGAAAAATGAAATAAACCACCTCACTTCAAAGAGATCACAAAAAATTAAAGATGCTGAAATTTGAGAAAATTGTTATGGGAGTCTCAGTTTAGTGGACCCTTGGGCCGACCTGCAGGAGACTGTGAAAAGATGGTCACTGTCTCTAGTATGTGGCAGGCCGGGAGGCAGATATTCAGGCTGGACGTAGAGGTGCTCTTCACCCTGGAAGCTGGCACTCCCCCGGGAGGAGCCCGTAGGAGCCCAACCGCTGGGACTTAGGTGGCTTCACCCTTGGAAGAAGAAGCCCCCCCGGGAGGAGCCCATAGGGGCCTGGCCGCTGGGACTTAGGCGGTAGTGGATTAGAACTGGGAACTGGAACCAGACTAAAACAGTAGATCAATTGGGTACTGGAACCAGGCAGGAACTGTAGCAAGACTCGGGCACTGGAACCAGGCAAGGACTGTAGCAGGCAAGCAGGAACCAAGCAGGTATTGTAGCAGGCAAGCAGGAACGGAGCGAATAGCGAGGCAGGTCGCTCTAGGACACAGCGCAACAGAGATCCTGTAGGTAAGCGCGTTGCCAGGCAAAGACTGGGTGGCCGCGGCCGGCTTATCAAGGCCGCGGCGTCTGACGTCAGGAATTGGGCGGAGTCACCACTGGTGGGAAATGGTCTAGAAAAGCGCCCAAGTGGCGCGAGCGCACCTAGAGACAGGGCGTCCATGGAAGGCTTCCCGGCGGCGTGGCCCTCGCAGGGACGCCGCCGAACAGGCCAGGAACTAGGCCAACGAAAGTGGGAACAGGTCCAGGAACACGGAGGTAAGGGTCTGGTCGCGGCGCTCGCGACCAGAACCGCAACAAAAATGACCATCATACTAGGCATCATCGATAGTGCAAGACACTTTACTGCTCTGCCTTATTTATAATCATAGGTCATTTTTGAAAACGGAGATGTCTTTACCAAGATATTACAGTGAATATGTTCCACCAAAACTAATGTGTTAAAGTGCAAACATATTTTTTGAAATGTTTCTATATGCAAATAAAAACGAGAGTTTTCTTAATTGGAAACTGAACATATTGCATCAGAAATGATAGCGAATTAACTTATCTTATTGGCTTGAAACCTATCTGAAGATACATAGAGATATAACAATTTCTCTTCCACGAAGTAGGAACTCTTTATATCAGAGCAAATACTGTACACACATACCTCTCCCTGGTGGCACACTGTTTGGACCTGTCTGAGGCAGGGGCAGGCAGGCAGTAGCTCTAGTGGGGACTGAGCATCAGGGTGCAGGTGGGCTGTGCGGCACACCCAGGTAATGGACAGTCCTCATACATTGTGAAATGTTCTATCAGTCATAAGAAACATGCTGGAGGGTTCACAGGCAGATCAAAGAGGCAGGAGTTTTCATACAGATTTTTTTGTGATAGACAGTGGTGGAAATATGATAAAGGGAATGGAAGAAGGGGTTTTGGGGGGATCTGTTGCTTTGCACATTTGCTGCTTTTGGTAATGAGGGATGCCCTGGCGCTGGAGCCTAAGGACCACAGGAATCTAGTCCTGAAGGACCAGTTATAGATGTGCAGGAAAATCAATGGTCATTTCCATCGAAGAGTAGAGGGGGACAGCTTCTTCTTGAGAAGCAGAAAGAATTCAGGATGCCTCATGAACTAAAATTCAAGATGTTGGCACCTGCTAGAATTTCACCTAGCTAATGCTACAGAGGTTAGTGGAGCAGCAAATACCCCTTCACAATTTTCTCTGGAAACAGAAGTAGGTGTGGATCACCCTCTGGAGAATTATGATTGGGTGGTGAGGAGGCGGTTTATGGAAATCCTGAAGTCCTTCAAGCTTTTGACACGGTCCCACATAGGAGGCTCGTGAATAAAATGAGATGCTTGGGTATGGGCACCAAGGTGGTGGAGTGGATTACTAACTGTTGACTGACAGGAAACAATGTGTAACGATAAATGGAGCCCACTCTGATGAGAGAATGGTATTAAGTGGAGTGCCTCAAGAATCAGTTTTGCGATCAGTTCTGTTCAATATCTTCGTGAGTGAAATTGTGGAGGGGTTAGAAGGAAAAGTTTGAGGTTTTGCAGATGAAACTAAGTTTTACAACAGAGTGGACATGCCTGAAGGAGTAGAGAGATTTCGCAGCTGTGATTCAATGCCAAGAAGTGCAGAGTCATGTACCTGAGGTGCAGAAATCCAAAAGATCTGTATATGATGGGGGTGAAAGACTATCAAGCATGGACCTGGAGAGAGATTGTGTCTGGTGATCTGAAGGTTGCAAAACAATGTGACAAGGCGGTAGGTAAAGCCAGAAAGACGCTGGGCTGCATAGAGAGAGGTATAACTAGCAGGAAAAGGGAAGTGATAATGCCCTTGTATAGATCCTTGGTGAGGCCTCACCTGGAGTACTGTGTTCAGTTCTAGAGACCATATCTCAAAAAGGATAGAGGCAAAATGGGGTGGTGTATGTTTCAAGAAACCTATAAGGAGAGGCTGAAGGATCTAAATTATGGATACCTTGGAGGAGAGGAGGTGCAGGGAAGATTTGATACAGACCTTCAGATTCCTGAAAGGTATCAACAATGCACAAACTTCAAACCTTTTCCACTGGAAAGGAAAGAGTAGAACTAGGGGTCATGATATGAAACTCCTGGGGGGATGACTATAAATCAACTAGCAACTGTACTGTTCTACGCCCGGGCGGCGAGCCTTTTTATTGGCACATCTGCTCTTGTTTTGAGCCAAATTTCCCTAGAAATTCACTGTAAGAGTGTCCCTTCCACATACACACACCCTCATACAGGCTCCCTCACTCTCTGGCACACACACACATCCCCTCATATAGGCTCCCTCTCTGAAACCCACAGTCAAGCATCCCACACATTCCCCCTCTTACCAACCAAGCTGTCTCTCGCACTCCCCCACACCCCCTCTCCTCTCTCACAAACACGTTCTCTCTTACCGGCATCCCCCTCCCCTTATATAGGCTCTCTCTCTCTGACACCCACACTCAGGCATCCCTCCACCGATCCTCTCTTACCTCCCATACTCTCTCTCACACCCTCTCCACCCCCCTCTCACCAACCATGCTCTCTGTCACTCCCTCCCCCTCTCATATACACATTCTCTCTCACCGGCTTCCCCCCCATGCTCTCTCTCACACCCTCCCCACCCCCCCACTCACCAACCATGCTCTCTGTCATCCCCCCATCTCTCACATACACATTCTCTCTCACCAGCATCCCCCCCCCCCATGCTCTCTCTCACACCCTCCCCACCCCCCGCTCACCAACCATGCTCTCTGTCATCCCCCCCCACCTCTCACATACACATTCTCTCTCACCGGCATCCCCCCCCCCATGCTCTCTCTCACACCCTCCCCACCCCCTCTGACCAACCATGTTCTCTGTCACACCCCATCTCTCACACACACAACTCCCTCATATATGCTCCCTGTCTCTGAAATCCACACTCAAGCATCCCCCCCACCCACTCTTTCTTACCTCCCATGCACACTCTCACACTCTCCCCACCCACCTCTCACCAACCATGCTCTCTGTCACCCCCCTCTCTCATACACACATTCCCTCTCACCAGCATCCCCCCCACCCTTGCTCTCTCTCACACCCTCCTGCTCTCTCTCACCCTCCCCGACACACATTCTCTGTCACCGGCATGGCGTGGGTCCACCCACCCTCTCTTACCTCCCATGCTCTCTCTCACACCCTCCCCACCCCCCTCTACCAACCATGCTCTGTATGCACACCCCACCCCCCCCACACACACACACACACATTCTCCTCTCACCGGCATCCCCCTCCCCTCATATATGCTCCCTGTCTCTGAAATCCACACTCAAGCATCCCCCCCCCCACTCTTTCTTACCTCCCATGCACACTCTCACACTCTCCCCGCCCACCTCTCACCAACCATGCTCTCTGTCACCCCCCCTCTCCTCATACACACATTCCCTCTCACCAGCATCCCCCCCCCCCCTTGCTCTCTCTCACACCCTCCTGCTCTCTCTCACCCTCCCCGACACACATTCTCTGTCACCGGCATGGCGTGGGTCCACCCACCCTCTCTTACCTCCCATGCTCTCTCTCACACCCCTCCCCCACCCCCCTCTTACCAACCATGATCTGTATCACCCCCCCCCCACACACACACACACACACATTCTCTCTCACCGGCATCCCCCTCCCCTCATATAGGCTCCCTCTCTCTGAAACCCACACTCAAGCATCCCCCCACCCACCCTCTCTTATCTCCCATGTTCTCTTTCACACCCTCCCCACCCACCTCTCATCAACCATGCTCTCTGTCACCCCCCTCTCTCACACACACATTGTCTCTCACCGGCATCCCCCCCCCCATGCTCTCTCTCACAGCCTCCCCACCCCCCGCTCACCAACCATGCTCTCTGTCACCCCTCCCCCCTCTCTCACACACACATTCTCTCTCACCGGCATCCCTCCATGCTCTCTCTCATACCCTTCCTACCCCTTCTCACCAACTATGCTCTCTGTCACCCCCCTTCTCTCACACACACATTGTCTCTCACCGGCTTCCCCCTCCCCCATGCTCTGTTTCACACCCTCCTGCTCTTTCTCACCCTCCCCTCCCTGACAAACATTATCTCTCACCGGCAAGCCTCAGGACCCATGCTGTTCACGGCGAAGATGAAGGCCCGGCGCGCCGTTCGCGACACATGGGGGCCTTCCATTTTCAGCGTGATCAGAAAATAGCGTGATCAGAAAATAGCAGCGGAGACCCCGGCATGCCACGAACGGAGCGCTTCCAGCAGCACACGCTCTGTTCGCGGCGAGGATGAAGGCCCGGCGCGCAGTTCGCGACACATGGGGGCCTTCCCTTTTTGCCGCAAACGGCGTGCTGGGCCTTCCTCCTCGCCGCGAATAGAGCTTGTGCCACGGGACGTGCTCCGTTCACTGCATGCCAGGGTCTCCTCTGCAATATTCTGCCTCTCCCGCGATGGCCACTGTCCTTCCTACCTGTGCCATGTTTGAGCTGCCTGCACCATCTATAGGCAGGCTGGGAAACTCAATGCCACTCGAAATTAGACTGCAGAGAAGATTTAAACTTTTCAAAGTAAGTCTAAAAACCTGGCTTTTTAAACAGGCTTTTTATAAGGAGAACGAAGAAAACAAATGAGCGCATAAGTAAGCCCCAAGCAATTTTTCTTTCCTATCTCCTAATACATATTAGAGTGTTAAATTTATATAGGAATCGTAAAGAAGTTTTTTCAACCAACATATAAACAAAATCAACACATAGCTTTTTATATTATAAAAAACATGTTACCGTTCACTAATGGTACATCTATAATATGTAATCTATACCAATCAACTTTTAATACTATTTGTGCCTTTTTCTAAACCATTGTGATGGTGAATTAACTTAACAACAGTATAGAATAGATTTTAAATAAATAAAAGAAAATAAATAAATATTATAGCGCCATCTATCGGCGGGCTGTGGAACATCCACGATCGCTGACGGACACACTCCAAGCCCGATATATTATGGATATCATGAAATATTTCTTCACAGCGAGGGTGGTGGATGCTTGGAATGCCCTCCCACAAGAGCTGGTGAAGACGAGAAGAGTTAATGAATTCAAAAGAACATGGGACAAACACTGTGGATCCCTAAAGACTTAAAGAAAGGGATGGTATAACATTTCTGCATGGGGTAACCTGCATGAAGCAGCAGTTACTTCACTTAACAGAAAGCATGGGGGTAATCTGAAAGAAATTGCTGGATAGATTAGATGGACCATATGGTCTTTTTCTGCCATCATTACTATGTTACTATGTTAGGCTGCCACGGAGGATATAAGCTCCAGAAATGCCACCCTGCATGGGGTCATCCCTATAGTAAATATTCTAAAGGAAAAGTTAGAAGGTTTCCATATGCAAGTTGGAAAGGAAGCAAAGGTATTGCAGTTTATGGACTCCTTGCAGCAGCAGATCGAAGTGAGAATGTCACCTCTATCACAAAACAGTACATACATGCTTACCACACATTGTGATCTATGAGTAAAACGGAGTCTCGCCCTCCAGCCCCAGTGTTTCACATACATGAAGGAGATATTGACAACTAGCATGCATGAACAGGAGCACCAGAATCAGAAGCACAGTGGAGATGTAGCACAGGAAAGATTGGCTATCCCACAGAATAGTGAAAGCACAAGCAGCATTCTGTCAGCTAACATTTCCTCCCCTAACTCAATATACCAAAGCCACATTGGTCCCACAGAATAATTTCTCCTGACACAGGCCATAGCTAAAGAAGTTGGCAAAAGAGACCCTCACTCCACCCCAGCAATAGAGATCTAGCAGAAATTTCTGTGACACACTACCTAACACAGCTCATCAACAACATGGATAGGCCTGGAATATTGAGCATACAAGTCCACAGTTTGGAGACATAGCCAAAGTAGCTCAGCATTATCTTTTCTCCCCACCAACCTGTGTGCCCAATGAGTGTGTCTTCTCAAAGGCAGGGGCATCATGAGCTTTCAGTGTTCAAGGCTGGTGCCAGATTTGATAGAAAACTTGTTTTTCTCTTTAAATCAATCTGCTTTTGCTGGGCTTTCCAGAATTTCCATACGAGTGGCAAGATGACTGAAAGCACATTGGGTGTTAGGTGCCACTCTGCTTAGCTGTCATGCCCCAGATGTATAATCTTGGGGGTCTTGCTTCTGCTCTACTCAACTGCCATGCCTAGATGTACCAGTTTGGAAATCATGCTGACAAACTGCCTACCTGCCATGCCCCAGCTGTACCACTAAGCTTAGCAGCCATGCTCATGACACTACACCTTGGAAGTTTTGATCCCTTATTGTTGTTTGCTCTTGGATCCCAGTCTAGTTCTTCCACCCTTGAATATACTGGGGTGTTTTGGCCCCAAAATAAAATGTAATTTTTTTTTAAATAGAAGTATTTCCTCCCACCCCCACCTCCTTTCTGGTTCTTCATCTTATCCGTTTGTTGTATAACTCTAAAATCCCAGCCTAATTTTCTCATCCTGCTTCTCTCATGTTTATACTGGATTTTTGTTCCCAAAAAGAAATAATGTTAAAAAAAAAGAAAGCAAAAATACAAGTTTCTTTTTCTCTGTTTTCTGATTCTAACACACAGTAACACAATAACACAGTAAATGATGGCAGAATAAGACCCAAGTGATCCATCTAGTTTGTCCAGCAAAATTATTTTAATTTTATTCTAATTTGTATACTTTTTTATTACTTCAGGTAGTAACTGCTGCTCCATGCAGTTTATCCCAATTAACATAGGTTACCCCTTTCCTTCATCGCCTTCCTTCAGCTACTAGTGATCCTGTGTGTTTATCTCATGCCATTCTCCAGTCTTCAGAAAAAGATGATCCCAGAAACAATGATACAGAGGTACATTTAGTCCTGCTCTCTGTTTCCTATCTTTTAACCAGTTTGCAATCCAAAATAGGGCATTGCCTCCTATCCCGTGACTTTTTAATTATCTCAGGGATCTCACATGGGGCACTTTGCCAAAAGCCTTCTGAAAACCCAAATACAATATATCCACTGGCTCACCATTATCCAAATGTTTTTGAACCTCTTAAAAAAATATAGCAGATTGATGAGATGAGATTTTCCTTTTGTAAATCTATGCTGGCTTTGTCCCATTAAACCATGTCTTTCTATATGTTCTGTGATTTTGTTCTTTAGAATTAGGGTTGTGTATTCATTGGAAACAAAACAGGAAATAACAACTAAATTTTATTAGTTTCACATTTGTTTTGAAAGAAATAAAAGTCACCTGTCAGGCCTATGCCTAGGCTTGATGTCAAGGCCTTGACCAGGAATAGGCTGAAGTCCAAAGCAGGGGTGATGATGGTGCCTCAGTCTAGGCCTAGACCCAAGGCTAAGACCTTGCCTATGGATAGTCCCAGGCCTGACTCAGCAGCCATTGCCTCTGCCTGGGAGCAACATCGTGGTCTCGGCCTAGGCCCAGGCACAACCCCAGTGTCTCAACTGAGACCCGAGCAAAGACACAGGCCCAGAAAAAATTTGCCAGAGTTGGAAAACTTCCTTGCTCCCACTTAGAGCATCCATGGTGATTCTGATGCCATGGCCTGGCCCTGACACCCAAGCCCAATGCTTGGACCTGTATTAGATACCCAATCCTGGTGACAGGGCTCAGCCTAGAGGCCCAGGCCTGATGTTGGAGCCCTGCTCAGAGGTTCAGGCCTGATGCTGGTGTAATGTTCAGAGGTTCAGGCCCCAGCCTGATGCCAGGGCCCAGCCCAGTCCCAACATGGATCCCAGTCCGGACGCCTGGTTCTGACATTGGGGCCTTGGCCCAGGACCAAGTTGGTAGCCAGAGACCAGGCTGCAGAATTCCTCTTCTTTCTTCTTGTCTTCTTAAAATGATGTCATTTGCTGGGGATTGGCCCCTGGCAGGACCTATAATATGGAACACAATGCCTTTAGAAATCAGAACACAAAGAGACATCAAAGCATTCAAAAAAAGTTTAAAAACATGGCTATTTAAGCAAGCATACCACAAAGGGAATGAAGAGCTTACTCGAATGGTGTGTGTGTGTATATTTTATTTTACTTTACCTCTATTAAATTGCAACAACAGAGGACAAGACTTAAGTGTTAATTTATCTTATAGCCAATATACTTAAAGTAGACATGACTCATCACAACCACTAAGTAATATTTATTAATATGAAACTATGTTACAGTATTTGATGGCACCTGTTTAGTTAATATAACTCAACACATTTAAGTTTGAAATTAAGTGCCTTATTGTGAACCGTTGTGACGGCAACTAGCTTAACGACGGTATAGAAAAGACTTTAAATAAAATAAATAAAAACAAATAAATAAATAACTTAACTCTGGCATCTTCCTCCTTGGTGGAGAGCACCATTTTGATGTGCAGCAGTTTAAATGAACTGAGGAACATAAAAAAGGTGACTTCCGCCGAGGGAAAGGCACTGGACTTACTGTTAAGTTACTCTGGTGCATTCCTATGGACAACATCATTTTAAGGAGAAAAGAAGATAGAAGAGGACATCTGTGGCCTGGTCTCCAGCCTCTGAACCTGGGCCTCAGTCCAGGTCCCAGTTTGAAACCAGGCCTCTGCGCCAGGTTCCATCATTCTGTGGGGGCCTAGGACAAGGTCACATTGTCCTTCTGAAGCCTAGGCCTATGCAAGGCTGAGGCTTTGGCATGAGTCTAGACCTTGACATCAGATCCCCCCCCAGTCTGAGTAGATGATTGCCGGGGAAGATCTTGGCTCTGGCATTTTTTTCTGAGTGGATGGAATGGACTTTAAGGAAACCTCAGGAGACCCCATTTCTTAATTTAATTACATTTTTGGGGTTTTTTTCATGTTTATTTTGTTTTTGCAAACTTTAGAAAGCAAAATAAACATTAAATAAAAATTTGTGGAGAATAAAACTTCAATAACAAAATTAAAAAATGAAACACAATTTTTTTCCCTGGCGCTGTTATGATTCCTGCCCGCGGAGCTACTCCCCGCGAGCAGGCCTCTCACCTCTTGTGCTGCCCTTCCCATCACAGCACGGAGCCACTTTGTGCTGTGATGGGAAGGGCTGATTGCCTCCTTCACCACAGCAGGAGCCGCGGACTTCGAGGTGCCTCTCCGGCACGGTGGGCCTGCCGCCGTGTCTCAACACGGCTGGGGCTGCTGCCGACGTCTGCTTCATCTTTGTGGCCCGGAGGCCACAGTCCCCGGTCTCTCCTGGCAGCCGGAGCCACCTTCGATCCTTCCTGCAGCGGCAGGAGCCACTGCTGACGTCGGGGCCTGCTCCTCGGCCCAGCCCTGCTTCTCCATCGTCAGCATCAGTGCAGGGCTGCTGACCATGGTCCTGCACAGCTTCCTGTTCCCTGCTTCTAAGGTGCGTGCCGTGCCTCTTCACAAGATTTAAAGAGCCCGCGACCGGATATGCCCTGGGCCCCACCTGGTGACTGTTTCCTGGTTCAGCCCTATTTAAGGGCTTCTCCTGCACTCCTGTGTTGCCTTGCATAAGAGTTTCCTGCTCCTGGAAGTCTCGTCTTCCAGTGCTCTGTTAGGTCTTTGTTCTTCGTTGGAGCTCCATGTTTCGTCTTGCTTCCTGAGTCTTTGTCACTTCCTGTGGTTTCCTGATGTTCCATGTCTTCATGTTCTGAGATTCCTAGTCCAGGCTTCCTGATGTTCCACTTCCTGATGTTCCAGGCTTCCTGATGTTCCACTTCCAGATATTCCGAGGTTTCGCTCCTCCTTCGCTTGTTTCGAGTCCTCTTGACCCTCCAGCTCCTTTGGTTCTCCAGATGACACCTTGTTGGGGTAAATCCATCTCGTCAGTTCCTGTTTTCGTCATTGGAGTTTCTTCTCAGCTGGATTCCCTTCCTGTGCTTGTCCCGCTCTCCACGTGGTCCGTGACCAGCCTCTTCAGGTTGTGCAGTAGGACAGGGTGGTCTGTGATCAGCCCATTGGGTCTGTCCATGTCGGTGGGCTGTGTAGGGCGCCCTGAGAGACAGTGCCACTGTCTGATCCTTCCCAGCTTCTCGTCTCGTCCATAGTCTTCCTAGTTCCTCATCTCGTCGAGAGTCTTCCAAGCTCCTTGTCCACATCCAGTCTTCTCATCCATGTCTTGAGTCTTCTGTGTCACAAGGCTTCCATCTGCCCTCATCCTCAGACTGGCCTGCTGCTTCTTGCCGATACCCAGCAGCAGGTCCGAAAGGGCTGGGAATGGTCGGAGGACTGTTCACTAACCAACATAGTGTTGTTGGCTTCCAGAAGCATGCAGGTCCAGCAGAGGGTTAGATTTTGTCTTCATCCATGCTTGGACACGTCTTGTCAACCCTCGGTGCTGTCTTGGATTCTCTGGGATCATGCCGAGGTCCAAGGGCACACAAACCCCCTCAAGTTGGGATCGCTCTCCTAGCGTTCCCTTCTATAACAGGCACATCCCTATTTATAATAGTTTCCATGATCTTTCCTGCCATTGAAGTCAGACTCACCAATCTATAGTTTTCAAATCATCCAGAGAGCCCTTTTTAAAGATCGGGGTTACATTGGTCACCCTCCTATCTTCGGATACAATGAAGGATTTTAATGATAGTTTACAATCTGTAACCTATCATTAAATTTGTCCATTGATAATAGCCTTTTGAGTCCCAGCTACTTTGCTGGTCTCAGTTTCTACAGTCTCCAAACATGTCCCCATATCAGCAACCTGAGCTTCTTGGACATTGAATCTCCTTTCCAATAACTGTGTTTTATCCACAATTAATGCCATTTGTGCAGTGAGTGTCTTACCTGAACCCCAAATGGCCTTCTACATCTCCTCCAAAGCAAACTCAAAGGGCCATGCCAACTGAAAGCTACCCCTATTATCCCCCTGCATTACTAAGCTATCTGGTACCTTCCATTTGACCAGTTGCACTTTCTTTGGCATGCTTCTGAACTCTCAGCAGCAGTTTCTGTGCTGCTGCATCATCTATCAGCGACATTGTCCCAGGGGTATCATTGCCAGCCCAGCTCTCAGTAGAAAAGGAGAGGGAGATCTCCCATCACAGCTCAACAAAGCCTCGAGTGAGGCCACTTCACTCTGCATACCTCCCAACTGGCCTCCAGTCAAGCTATCAAGCTGAAGTCTTTTGGCAAGAAAATTGTTAATGGGTCCACCACTGGAGTTGAAATGTCTGGGTAAGACTTTCTCTTCCTCTTCTTCTTTACCATATTGATTTTCAAGCTGGTAACTTGCCTAGAGTTCCTGACCGCAGCTAGTGCCTAACTGCCATCTTAGCTCCTCCTGACAGAACTTAGAGAAACCATATTTATATTTTTATGTTTTAAAAATATTTGTGCATACCACTTTTTCTCTGTGATATAAATCATTGTGCAAATTTAACCAGATTTCTTTACTTATATAGATTTGTAGCATATAGATCATAATAAATCTACTTGTAATCAGTTGCATAACCTAATTTTCTAATGTTTTCTTCCACTGTATAACTGTAGAACCTAAAAACAAAAATGTCCTACCTTTCTATATCATTTAGAAAGATTATGTGCATTTCCTTCTTGTGGCAGCCTTGCCCTTTTGTCAAGAAAAAGGTCAATAACAGAATTAACATTGGACTCTTACCCCAGCAGCCTGCATTAACTAATAGAAGGTTCTCTTGGCAGTAGTGAAGCAGAAACTAAGGAAATTAGAGAATATGAACAGTAGGGAAAGAGGGAGGGGGAGGTGTTGGGAGCCAGGTCAGCCATGGAAATTAATCAGTAGAAAACAATAATGGAGAAGGAAGGAAAAAATAGAGTAATGAAACTGGGGGCTAAAAAACATTTTTTTTATTAGGTTGTAACAAAACTCATTCTTTAAAAGAACTATTTGACATTTATGGTTATAGTGTTGAATTGATACTCATATAAGTTAATGGATTGAGTTTCAGGCTTTCAGAATGGAGACACCTTTCGCCTTGCAGCTAACACAGAGTGTTCTTACTGGATGTGCCCGTATGCACTGATAATGTCTCAGAAGAAAGAAAGAGAGGAAGTGTTCACGTGCAGTAGAGATGTGAATCGTGTGCCCGATCGTTTTAACGATCAGGTTCAGATGGAGGGAGAAAAAAATCGGATCGTTAGAGATGTGAATTGGAATCGGTTCCGATTCCAATTCACATCGTTAATTTTTTAGTGAGGCCTGAGCAGATTAAAAAAACCCCACCCCCGACCCTTTACAAATGACCCCTTTGCTTTCCCACCCTCCTGAACCCCCCACAAAATGTTAAATTACCTGATGTTCCAGTGGGGGGGGGGGGGTGTCCCGGCGCGATCTCCCGCTCTCGGGCCATTGGCGCCATTTTGGCTAACACTGATAAAAATGGTGCCGATGGCCCGATAAAAAAAACCCACCCCGACCCTTTACAAATTACCCTTTGTTTCTCCCACCCTCCCAACCCCCCCAAAAACCTTTTACATGTACCTGGTGGTCTAGCGGGGGGTCCGGGAGCTATCCCTTCAATCATACCCTCGGTGCTGGACTGGTTTCAAAATGGCGCCGATCGCCTTTGCCCTCACTATGTCACAGGGAGCGACGGTTGCTCCCTGTGGCATAGTGAGGGCAAAAGCGATCGGCGCCATACTGGCAGTCGATCGCCTTTGCCCTCACTTTGTCACAGGGAGCGACTGTGACATAGTGAGGGCAAAGGCGATCGGCGCCATTTTGAAACCAGTCCAGCACCGGCACCGGCACCGAGGGTATGATTGAAGGGATGGCTCCTGGACCCCCCGCTAGACCACCAGGTACATGTAAAAGGTTTTTGGGGGGTCGGGAGGGTGGGAGAAGCAAAGGGGTAATTTGTAAAGGGTCGGGTGGGTTTTTTTTTATCGGGCCATCGGCGCCATTTTTATCAGTGGTAGCCAAAATGGCGCCGATGGCCCGAGAGCGGGAGATCGCGCCGGGACACCCCCCCCCCCCCCCCCCCACTGGACCACCAGGTAATTTAACATTTTGGGGAGGTTCAGGAGGGTGGGGGAGGGTAAAGGTTTGGTTTTAAAGGGTCGGGGTGGGTTTAGGGGTTGTTTTGGTGTGCTGGTTTTCCCGCCCTCCCCCCAAATAATTCCCGTACTCGATTTAACGATTTTTCACGATAAATCGAGGGAATTCCTATTGTATCGAGTCCCTTACCGATTAATAACGATTTTAAAATTATCGGACAATAATTTAAATTGTTAAAAAACGATTCACATCCCTACCGTGCAGTAACTTAGCTCAGAATGGCAGGTAGGAAAAGTTATGTTGTTGGAGCTGGTGCTTCCATTAGGCAAACTAGGTGGTCACCTAGAGAGCACCAAGATTTTGGAGGCAGCAAAATTCTGCCAGTGTGAGGTCTAGAGGGGTGCTGTACCAGGGCCAATACCATCAAAGAACTAGCAGTGTGCTGGAGCCTTTGCCACCAGTAGTTAAGTTGGGGAAGGTGCGTGAATGACCAAAGGTTTGCGTAGGGCACCAAGTATGCTTGTACTGGCCCTGTTTAGAAAAGTTTGAAATAGTTCTGAAAAGTGTGCACTTCATTTTCACAACCAAGAAATATTCAGCCAGCAAAACAAATAGGAGGAGCTGGGGTTTTTTTTTTTAATGAAATACAGAAAACAGTAAAGATTGTTTGGTGAAGGGATGACATTTATTGCAGGAAATATACACCAGTCTATGATCTCATACAAGGGAGTAGGGTGACTACTGAGGTTGGTGGTGCACCAGAAAATTTGCTGCTGCTAGTGCCCTAGATTACACCTTCCCACATTACTTTGTGAGCATTACTTTGATGCAAAAAGCTTATCAATTTTAGGCTCATAGCAACCCAACCCTTAAAGGAAAATAAGCTAAGTCCATCCCTTAAAATAATCGCCTAATCTACTAATCAACTAGTTACAATAAAATATGTGAATGAAAAAAATATTTTCTGCAAGAACATTCAAAACCGCTTGCTGCATGCAAATGAAATTAATAAAGAACAAACTTCTGTTTAAAATAGAAATGAGGAAGAAAGGACCATAGTGCCGTAAAAACCAGTGATGATAAGTACTATCATTTTCACAGCAATAATTCAAGTTACACAAGAACTGGACCTTTAAAATACAGACAAATCCTTACCAAATACAAAATAGAAACGTGCCAACAAAAACTGTACTGGAAACCACAAACCTGACTGTCTTATGCAATGCAACAATGGAAATACTGAAACATCATTATTCCTAGCAAAACATCAAGCAATAAAATCAAGAGATATAAAACATCATTCATAATATTAAAAACCATGTTATAAAAAGAATAAATGTCAAAACAGCCAACATCCAATATTTTAAAACAACTTGCATAAATTTGTTCTAATATTTACCAGTCACTAATAAAATATTTCAAAACATCTGAGGAATAAAATATTGAATAATTAAAATATGTTCAAATATTTATAATAAATGCATAGTCCCAAAGATGGCATATTCCAATTGCTGAAAGGCAAATATTTTATTTACCTTTGTTGTATGATTTTTGTCACATACAAACATATACAGACTCTCACATGGTCTCTCTCTCTTACATGCAGGTTCCCACTTCCACACATATGTACACAAATAGGCTATCACTCTCATATGCTCTCACATGCAGACTGGCACTTTCTCTCACATACACTTGCTCTCACTCTCATATACTGTCTCTCACAATTAGGCTACAATTCCCCCCCCCACACACACACACGCACACAGACGCAGACACACATAGGCTCTCACTTTTATATACTCTCTCACACAGCTTCATATTCCTACACAAACACGCAGGAAGTCATATGCTCTCTCTCACATGCAGACTCCCACTCCCATACATATGTACACACTCACACAGGGTCTCATTCTCATAGGCAGGCTGCCACTATCACACATGCATACATAGGTTCCCACTCTCACATGCGCTCTCTCACACACAGGCTCCCACCCCCACAAATCCATACACTCCCTGATACACACATACACACACACATACACACAGGCTCTCACTCCCACATGCTCTGTCTCTCTCTCTCATATACACATACAGACTCTCACATCCACATGCCCTCTCTCACATACACATACCCAGGCAGAGTCCTATTCAAACCCACAACACCGCACTTACCCTCAGGCAGGTTATCATTCGCACACACACACACACACACACACATAGGCAGGTTACCATTCATACACAGACAAGCACACATACACACACACACATATACACCCAGGCAGGTTACTATTCATATATACATACACACCCAGGCAGGTTAATCTTCTCACACACACATACACACACACACACACAGGCAGGTTACTATTCTCACATACACACACACACAGGCAGGCAGGTTCCCATTCACACACATACACACACACACACACAGACAAACACAGGCAGACAGGCTTCCATTCGCACACGCCCCCACATCCAGGGAGGCAGTTTCCCATTCACACACACTCACAGACACCCTGGCAGGCAGGTTCCCATTCATACATACACACACCCAGGCAGGCAGGTTCCCATTCACATACACATACACACACACACACATACACACACACAGGCAGGTTACTCTTCTCACCCACACATGCACATACACACCTAGGCAGGATACCATTCTCATACATACATGCGCACACACACTAGCACAGGTTAACATTCACACACATGCACTCAGGCAGGTTACCATTTGCACACACACACATGCACAGGCAGGTTACCATTCACACACACACATACACACTCAGGCAATCTAACATTCACACACCCACCCACACCCAGGCAAGTTACCCTTCTCACACATACCACACACACACACAAACACACACACACACACACACACACACACACCCCCAGGCAGGATACCATTCACATACACACCACCCAGGCAACTTACCATTCACATGCACACCCAGGCAACTTACCATTCGCACACACACACAAAGACAAAAAGCAGACAGACTCTCCATCAAGAGCAGAAGAGGGAGCCCGTTCTGCTGCTGCTCCTCGTGTGCCTGTCTCGCGTATTCAAAACTCATAGGGCTAGCCCACTTCCAGTATACTGATCTCATGAGCATTAGATCAGCATAGAGCACCTACTGGCCTCAGGTGGTTTGAATGCCAGAGGGCAGACGTACTGAGAAACATGCACATCCTTTCAGAACAGAATTATGCATTACTTTATAAACAGTAGGAGGTCAATGTTCGGAACCTTAGAAGTCCTTTGTCTGGATATAAATAGTAGTTAGCCAGATAAAAAGGACATATCTTGCTACACAGTATTTACAGTGGTCGCAGCACAGCTGAATATATATTTGCAGAATGGTAGCATTTATCCGGATAATAAAAAGGTGTTTGTGAGCACGTTTAAAGTTTAGCCGGATAAATCACATTTGCAGCATCACCGTGCCATACAGCAAATTACGTGTATCTGGCTTTACTTAAACTTATTTATCCAGATGTTAGAGCAGCTCTTTAAAAACATTGTCTGGCTAGTGTTTTACACTGTCATTCTACATTGTATTAGACTGGTGCTTGCCAAATACCCAGAATGCTTCCTTTTTGGTGGTTTTTGCATCAATGGTGGCGAAGGATACTAGAGCAGTGACAGAGGACAAAGAAGTACCTGCAAAAAGTGTCTGCAGAACCAGAATCAATTATATTGACTTCACAAAAGAGCAAGTGCCTTGGCCTAAGCCTAGGCTCGAAGCCGAGACCTCACCTAGGGCATAGGCCAAGGCCCAAACAAGAGGCCACAGCCTAGGCCCAAGCACGATGCTGAGGTGTTGGCCTAGGCCCAGCCCAATGAGAGTGCCTTGGCTCAGAACAGAAAAATGTCTTACCTGATCCGTCATCCTGGACCCAGGCCCAATGCCACAACTCAACCCAGAGGCCAGGTCCCGACACTTGGGCTGGAGCCCGGACACAGGCCCACTGCCGTGACCCATCCCAGAGGCTAGATCCTGACACCAGGACCTGGGCCCAGACCCAGATGCCATGACCAAACCCAGAGGCCAGGTCCCGACACAGGGGGACCCAGGCGGGCATCACAATCCAACCTAGAGGCCGGGTTCCAATGCCTGGGCCTGGGACTAGGCCAAGATCCAGGCCTCACAGCTGCTCCCTCATCATCTTCTTCTCTTCTGACACAGTCTGCTGGGGTTATGCCAGAGTTAATTAACTCCTGCATATTCACCCCAGCATATGGCACCATTTTGATGTATGGCAATGTGTATGGCACTGCCATACAATACATAAAAATGGCACCATCCACTGGGGTGAATATGCCAGAGTTAATTAACTTTGGTACAACTCCAGTGGATAGCATCAGAAGAGAAGAAGAGGATGACAAGGGAGTAGCTTCAAGGCCTGGGCTCTGGGCCTAAGCCTGGGCTCTAGGCCTAGGCCTAGGCTTTGGGCCTGGCTTTGAGACTTAGCATCAGGCTTGGATCTGGGCCAAGGCCTTGACATCGGGACCTGGCCTCCAGGCCAGGTCAAGGCATTGGGCTTGGGTCCAGGACAGGTCTCCAGGCTTGGTCGAGGCAGTGGGCCTTAATCTGGATTCCAGCCTAGGCTGAGGCCTAGGCATCGGAACCCAGACTCTGTGCTGGATGGCCAGCATCTGGCCTCTGGCCTAGGCTTAGGCTAAGGCCCCAGTATTGAGACTCAGCCTCCAAATCGGGTCGTGGTGTCTGGCCTTGGTCCAAGCTGAGGCCTCAGTGTCAGGACCCTGCTTCCTGGCTGGGTTGTGACATCAGGCCGGGGTCCAGGCTCCAGCCTAGGCTGAGGCCCAGGTGTCAGGATTCGACCTCCGGGTCAGGTCAGAGGGTAGGGCTTGGGTCTGAGCCAAGGTCCCAGCATCAGGACCCAGCCTCCTGTGCAGGTCGCAGTGCCAGACCTGGGTCTGGGCTCTGGCCTTGGCCTACACCATGGCCCTGGCATCAGAATCTGCCCTCTGACCTGGGTTGGGTCTTGGCATTGGGCCTTGTTCCAGGCTGAGGCCCAGGTACTGTAACCAAGTCTTCAACATGGGTCTGGGCTCTTACGTAGGTCAAGGTTCAGGTTTCAGGCCTGGGTTCAGCCAACGTATTAACCCTGCATGGCTGAGGTTGCAGCAACATATGGCTCCATAGGCCTAGGCCTTACTGGCAGATCCCCACTGGACCAGGTAAATGGGGGCCAGGGGCATCCTCAAGCCGGCATTTTCCTAGGAGGCCTCATTTTCATTTTTTGCCATTTTGGGAGGTTTTTTTAAATTTATTGTTTGATTTCTTTTTTTCTCAATAATGAAACAAATCAAACAATCCACGATCTAAAATTTGTGGGAAAACAATCTCCCGAAAATGAACTAAAACTAAAAATGAAATCTTTTCCTCTGCGCATCCCTACTTGCTGTGCAAATATTGCCTTATTGAAACAAATCCTTCCATATCTTGCTCCAGGCCCTTGTCTTCACCTTAAGGTTGCCCCTCCTGAATATGTCTCTACTTATCCAGTTGACTATTGGCCTGATATTTGGAATATGTGTCCATGGACAAAGTAATCGCAACAAAGAAGGGACAGAAAAGCATCAGATTTGTTATGCATGAAGAAAATGGAAATATCTCAAGAGTTTAAAAATCAGAATCATTGAGTCAGTATTTTCAGAAAATGAACCTTCTAGAAAATCTCCATTACTGTCTAGGGAAATTAGTTAGAAGCTGAAGAATGATGGTGAGCGTTCCTTCCAAAATGTCCCCCTAACTCCAGCAGCTTGGACCAGAGCAAGAAAGGCAGACAGAGACAAACAGGCAAAAACACTTGAGGAATCTGTTAGTGTTTGAGGTAGTTGTGGGTGGATCCTTGGGCCGGTGGCAGATGACCATGCTCCCGGGGGAAGATCCAGAGAGGGACCACCGGTCAGGCTCAGAATTAGGAGACAGACACACACTAATTGTTTTATTAAACAGTATATGGAACCACCAGAGGTGGCAGTAGTGAGCTGGAAGCGCCTGGCTGGGTTGTAGTCCCTCAGATACTGGAACAGCGATCCTGGATAACTGAGCTGTAGAGAAACTGATATAGTGAGTAGGCAGGGTATGCAGAGTTCAGGTACAGAACCTTGATGGTAACACTCAGACAATAGTCTCTTAGAAGCAGCCCAGGAACTGGAATGAAGTAGGCCCTCGAGGAGCGAGTACCTGGTTCCAGAGAACGCTCTGAGAGAGAAATGGTAACTCACTGGTGTTGTGGGCAGCGATGACTTCCTGGTATAAGTGGTATTCAGTAGCAAGTCCGGGAACATGGGCCCTCGTCGAGCGAGTACCGATTCCAGACTGCGATCTGAAAAGCAAAAGAGAAAGCGAGGCCCCCGAGGAGCGGGTACCCCTAGTAAATTCTGAGGAGGCAGAGCAGCATGGTATGCGGAGAGTGAATCCCATCCGCAGTGATACCTGGAGGAAGCTAGGTAAACCTTTGCTAACTCGATTAGTTAGCGAATTCAGAGACCTTAAATATCCGGTGAGGATGACGTCACCTCAAGGGGATGCCCCTGAGGTTCGCGCCACTGCTGGTATTTGAGTCGGGGCCGCGCTGCGTGCGCACCCTTAGGCTTCTGGGAAACATGGCGGAGTGCAGCGTCTAGCCGGTCCGGGGACGCTGGAGGGGAATGGCAAGATGACGCCGTGGCAGCCAAACTTCCAACAGGCAAAGAGGGAGTCGCCAAAGAGGTAAGGTGGGTGTAGTGGAGACGTCAGGCAGCAACGGTCGCAACAGAATCTGATGGAAGGTGGCACACTTCTCTCACAACACACACATACCCTCCCAACACCCCTCACACACACATCCCCTACACACAGATAGACCACACACACATACAAACATATACAGGCAGACAGACATAGCCACAAACACAAAGATGCATACAGACATATAGATACAGACACACATCTGAGATTTATCACTGTTCATGTACCTGTGAATAAATTCCACTCTTCCTTGCTTGCTTTCTATCCCCCTTATTTATGAAGCTGCTTTGTAAATCCCGTGGTATTTTAACCCACAGGAAAATACTGTGGATCGAGGTATATTTCCATAGGGAAAAATACCTCGATGGGGAAAAATTTTCCCCATCGAATACATGATAAGGGCTCCAGGACTGTGGGGCCACCATCACTTAAAAGGACTATTTGGCCCCAAGACTGACCCCCCTCTCACAAACACACACCAAAGAAGTAAATCCCCTATTTAGCAGAATAGCTGCTGCAGGCCTGGAAATAGGGGGCTTGCAGGCCCCCTCTGCACCTCAATGCTTGTTTTTAAGCTTGGAGGGTGGTCCATGAATTCGCTAGGTTGGGGGAGGGAAAAATAGTGGAAACTATTCTCAAGAACAAAATTGTAAAGCATATAGAAATACATGATTTAATGGAACATAGTCAACATGGATTTACCCAAGGGAAGTCTTGCCTAACAAATCTGCTTCATTTTTTTGAAGGGGTTAATAAACATGTGGATAAAGGTGAACTGGTAGATGTAGTGTATTTGGATTTTCAGAAGGCGTTTGACAAAGTCCCTCATGAGAGGCTTCAACGAAAACTAAAAAGTCATGGGATAGGAGGCGATGTCCTTTCGTGGATTACAAACTGGTTAAAAGACAGGAAACAGAGAGTAGGATTAAATGGTCAATTTTCTCAGTGGAAAAGGGTAAACAGTGGAGTGCCTCAGGGATCTGTACTTGGACCGGTGCTTTTCAATATATATATAAATGATCAGGAAAGGAATTCGACGAGTGAGGTTATCAAATTTGCAGATGATACAAAATTATTCAGAGTAGTTAAATCACAAGCAGACTGTGATACATTGCAGGAGGACCTTGCAAGACTTGAAGATTGGGCATCCAAATGGCAGATGAAATTTAATATGGACAAGTGCAAGGTGTTGCATATAGGGAAAAATAACCGTTGCTGTAGTTACACAATGTTAGATTCCATATTAGGAGCTACCACCCAGGAAAAAGATCTAGGCATCATAGTGGATAATACTTTAAAATCGTCAGCTCAGTGTGCTGCAGCAGTCAAAAAAGCAAATAGAATGTTAGGAATTATTAGGAAGGGAATGGTTAATAGAACGGAAAATGTCATAATGCCTCTATATCGCTCCATGGTGAGACCACACCTTGAATACTGTGTACAATTCTGGTCGCCGCATCTCAAAAAATATATAGTTGCGATGGAGAAGGTACAGAGAAGGGCAACCAAAATGATAAAGGGAATGGAACAGCTTCCCTATGAGGAAAGGCTGAAGTGGTTAGGGCTGTTCAGCTTGGAGAAGAGACGGCTGGGGGGGATATGATAGAGGTCTTTAAGATCATGAGAGGTCTTGAACGAGTAGATGTGACTCGGTTATTTTCACTTTCGAATAATAGAAGGACTAGGGGCATTCCATGAAGTTAGCAAGTAGCACATTTAAGACTAATTGGAGAAAATTCTTTTTCACTCAACGTACAATAAAGCTCTGGAATTTGTTGCCAGAGGATGTGGTTAGTGTAGTTAGTGTAGCTGGGTTCAAAAAAGGTTTGGATAAGTTCTTGGAGGAGAAGTCCATTAATGGCTATTAATCAATTTTACTTAGGGAATAGCCACTGCTATTAATTGCATCAGTAGCATGGGATCTTCTTAGTGTTTGGGTAATTGCCAGGTTCTTGTGGCCTAGTTTTGGCCTCTGTTGGAAACAGGATGCTGGGCTTGATGGACCCTTGGTCTGACCCAGCATGGCAATTTCTTATGTTCTTATGGTGTCCAGTAAGACCACCAGGGAAATATTTTTGTGTAAGGGATGGGGGAGAGGTGATCCACTGGACCACCAGGGTTATTTTTTTTAACATAGATTAGGGCATTAATGAACTCATTACCATGCATTTGCATGCTAATTGGCTCATTAAAATATGTGTGATGCCAAGGCTCCTTTAATGTGAGATATTTGAATACCTCGCATTAGGCCACTGACCGCATGAAAAACACTGCTTTTCACCAGGTAAATGGCCTAACGCAGGTTAGTGAATGAGCTTTTAAATTTGAATTTAAAACAAGATTTTTTGTGATAACTGAGCAAATTGAGAGACTGTTTTGCTTCTGACTAGACCATGCTGCCAGGAAGATTTTACACACACACACATACAATTGCACCTCCCAAGCTTCTCTTCCTCCTCCACTGTTAACCTACTATTGCAACAAGTAGAACATGTTGCAACAAGTTAAAAACTATACTGAAGAATAGCATATACTCAATCTACAACACCAGAACCCCATCATCCCTTTCTACACATCTATTTCGAAAGCATTCTTGAAGGCATGTCTCTGCATGCTTTCTCCTTGTGTTAGTATTTTTACTCCTTGAATTTTATACTTTACAATCTATTTCTTTAACAAATTCAATCAGCAACTAATTAGGTAGGCAGATGGTAATCATGACAGTCTGGAATTTCTCATATCTTAAGCATCTATCTTGCTTGTCCAGAAAGAGAGTAGATACCATTTTGCAAGATTGCAATGTGCTACTAAGATAACTTTTGATTTAAATCTTGTTTTCAATAACAGGTAATAAAAGGAGTTTATCTTTGCTGTCCAGCAACAGAAAACCCTGGGAGAAGGCATTTGTACTACTTTTCAGAGTATTAGTGCTTTGAAGGATATGTGACCTAAGAATCAACCTGATTCTGAAGTGTTTTGGGATACCTGTCTCTGTGAGTAATTCCTTGAGTAATCCATCTTACATACCAATAAGAGGCCATAGTTACATCTCATGTCATTATGTTGAATACCCTCCTCTGAGCACCATTTCTGTAGTTCTGACTGAGTTACTCTGGTGCCGATGGATTTTCTATAGTTATTTTCAGTATCTCATCTAAAAAGAGAGATGAATTTAATTGCTCATAAAGCTTCCTCCCCCCACTTTTTATATTATACATTGGTTAGGTATAAGAATCATTCATCCTTATACCTCATAATTCTTTTTTATATGCAGCATGCTGCTTTTTAGCATCTTGAAGTGATTATATGACTGAGTGTTTTGTGTGCTTCCCCACACAACTGTTGCAACCATAACTCCCTAATTAACTAGGCTTCTGAGTCTCCAGAGCATGCTCTTTATTAGGTAAAACAGCAATATGTATCTGAAATGAAATTCCAAAATGTACTATCAACGGCAAATAAGTCAATGCTTACAAAATGCAGATATTTCTGCTTTTGCCAGAAATGAATGCAGTGTGTTTGAAGGAAATAATTTATGTTTTCAATATGTGCTTTCTGATTTCTTACCTATGCAAATTCTTTCTGGAACTGACAATTGACAACTGATCCAAAATGATACCCATGAAAGTACAGCCAGCAGGATGGATGGTACACAGGTCTCCAGTATGAAATAAAAGACGTTCCTTTTAAGTTCAAAGGAATATATTTACTTCAGGTAATATCCTACAAATAATAGATAAGCAAACACTTTTGCAACAATAAATTAACCAAAACAAATGGTTGTTTATGAATTTCCAACAGCACAGATCCTATAGAATTCTCCACAGCAATTAAAAGTGTACAAAGATAACAATCTTTGCACTTTACTCAGTTGCATAGGGTTTTGCTTAGTACATAATAATTCCTCAAAACATTCCATAGAAACACAGTTTATTTAGCAAGCCCTGGTTCTGAGGACTTGAATCTGCAATCTGGGCACTTCAGACCAGGGACTCTAGGCAGAACTAAAGGAACAGTTCTAGTAACTGAGCTGGTAGAATAACCAGTCTACTTTAGTTTTCTTTCTCGTATTCATTTCTTTATCACTTTATCCTTTTACATGCCTTCCTGCTCAACAGAGAGACACTCATAGTCTGTTCTGGTTCAGAATCCCACTTTTACCATCAGAAGTGAAAGTTGACCACTCGCTAAAATCTTGTACAGGATCATATTTTATTTTTACATGCATGGCTCTTGGAATATGAATCTTTAACCTCCAAACCAGACAATCTACCACTGAGTTAAAATAGTTCCTCAACTAACTAAACTTTCACAAGTTTAGCCTGATTACTCATATACATCCCCTTATCATTTTTATCCTATCACCGTGGTCAATGTGTTTTCCACAAGTACGGAAAAAAATAAGGTACTATAGACATTCTGTTTGTAATTGGCAATGCACTACACACTCTGTAACCAAATCCAAGTGGGTGAAAGAGGAAAACAAACAGGCTTACCTTCCACTTGTGCTCATAAGCACAGAAGTGAATTGAAAAAAATAGAACAGAAACTTAGCATGGTAAAAAATGAAATGAACTCCCAACAAAGAATATTTTAATAAAAAGATACATCTCAATTAATTAAAAGCCAGCTCAGGTGTTAAATGCCTCATCCAGCCTGTCCAGCCTTATCCAGTTTATCCAGCTCCTGACAAGCCCAGCACTAGACCAGCTTCTAACCATGATATACTGCCACCACAGCCAAGCCCTACTAGCCCCCAGAAATCAAGGAAGCCAGTAAGTGGGAGCAGGCTGGCTTGGCAGAAGACTGGTCTTTGTCCAGCCTTACAGTCCTGCACCATACCTATAGGGGTGTATCCCATCTCCAGCCTGGCATCCCATGACAGTATGAAGAGGCAATAGACCTTCCACATGAGTGGGGGCAGGGCTCCTTGCCAAGATAAAGAGCCAGGTACAGATTCTAATTACTTTTCTATGGACATTCTTTGCTTTGTTTCTGCCCCAGGATCCAAAAAGCACCCCTGACCTCGTGCAATGTTTCATCTGTAACAACTGCCAGATTCTGAACCCATCGTACTACTTAGAGTGCATTGTTTGTCATTTTCGTAACTTTAAAACATGGGACTATTCAATGTATTTGGCTACTAATCCTACTTCTGCCAATGCTTGTAGCAGCTGTGCTACACTCCAACAATATCTCATATTAAGAATTTTCTTGCCTGAAAATACAATTTCTCTTCAGACCCCAACATATTGGAATTGCAGAAAATGTGTGGCAAAAAAAATGCTCTGCTAGTTCCTGAATGTTTGGGGTGGAAATGTCAGTGTTTCCTTGGGTGTATGCTCCAGATAGAGCCTGTCCATTCTGCGCAGCATCCAAGCCAGCTTCCAGGAAAACAATGAAACACCCAACAAAATGCAGTCAGCAAAATTCTCAACTTTCCTTTGTAGAGGCAAAGCCTGCTCTTATATCCAGTTCAGATTTTCTGAAACTGATAGCTGCTACCTGGTCCCTACCATGCAAATTCTAGGTTCTATCAATGCAAGAGTTGTCTCTCTAAAATTATCCAGTATGATGTCCCTGGAAGGGATAGCCAACTCCATTACAACCACAGACCTCCCAGATCCAAGCAAGTCCAAGAACAATGAATTAACACCAGCACTTGTACAGATAACTTCTGTTTTAAAATCATGCACAGCTCCCCAGATGCCAAGTACTGGGAAGGAGACGATGTTCTAGATATTCAACACCCAGAGGAGGCACTGTTCTAGATGTCAAGAACCCACAAGGTGGCGCTGTCCAGATGCCAAGCTTCAGGAAGGAAGTACTGTTCCAGATACTCAGCACCCTCAGCGAGGTGCTGTTCCAGTTGCAAGTGCCCACAAGGAGGCATTGTTCCAGATGTCAAGCACCCACAAGGTGGCATTTTCCCCAGTGCCAAGCACCAGTAAAGAAGTGCTTTTACAGATACTCAGGGGTTGATTGTAAGACCCCCTGAGTTCCCGGCACACATGTGGACAAGCCAATTTTATAACGTGCACGTCACCGCGTGCATGTTATAAATACTATATCTGCACGCACATGTGTGCCAGATTTTAACATCTGCTCACACATGTGCGGGCGACCCGCAACTTGCACGCACAGGGTGGATTTTAAAAAGCAATGTGTGGCAATGGAGTAGGGCTTCCTCAGCTCCCTATCCCCCTATCTAACCTTCCTACCTTTTCTCCTCTTCTCCCTGACCCCTAACCCCTGCCTAACTATTAGAATTTTTTTATTTTGTACCTTACTGCTCCTTTGAGGCAGCAGTAGACTCCATGTACTGACTGGCTGCTGGCACGCACTTCCCCAGGACAGCAGCAAATGGCACTGTCCCAGCCCACCCCGCCCCTTTCTTTGGGCCCTGCGCTTTGGCGCGTAACCCCCATTATTTTACTCACTTGGGCCTTTTAAAATCGGGCCAACAGTGCTCACCGGGAGTCACTGTTTCAAATTCCAGGCGCCCAGACAGGCACTGTTCTAGAAGGCAAGCACCCACAAGGAGGACACTGTTCCAGAGGTCAAGTGCCAGTAAAGAGATGATGTTCCAGATGCCAAGCACTCAGAAGAAGATGCCATTCCGGACACCAAGCATGCAGAGAGAGGCGATGTTCCAGCAACCAAGTGCCCAGATGCCCAGTTTCCAGTGAGGTGCCCTGTTCCAGAGGCCCAGTTCCAGTGAGGTGCCCTGTTCCAGAGGCCCATACCTTTACGTCCTTTTTGTACACAAGTGGAGATCGAGTGATATCGTTGGATGCTCTCAAAGCATCTGACCATTAGATATTTTCATTTAA